>NW_028124103.1:0-27416 GCF_965194825.1 Balaenoptera physalus | reverse complement strand
TACAAATGTGGTCCTGGGGCTTTTCCAGTGCTCTGGAAATGTAGCTGCCCTTAAGGAACGTGCAGTGTGTTGCCCATCACTCGGCATACACAGAGGGCCTCCGAGGGACCGTCCTTTGGGCCTCGATGTTGCTCAGCAGGCCCACAGGAGTCTGGAGGTACTCAGGGATCTTGGAGGGAAAATGATGCACCCCCGAGGGGCCTACGAGTCCTGAAAAGGGTACTTCCTTTAAAATAAAGCAGAACAGGGGCTTCCCTGGTGGCGCAGTGGTTGAGAATATGCCTGCCAATGCAGGGGACACGGGTTCGAGCACTGGTCTGAGACGATCACACATGCCGCGGAGAAACTAGGCCCGTGGGCCACAATGACTTAACCTGCGCGTATGGAGCCTGTGCTCCGCAACAAGAGAGGCCGCGATAGTGAGAGGCCAGCGCACCGCGATGAAGAGTGGCCCCATTTGCCGCAACTGGAGAGAGCCCTACACAGAAACGAAGACCCAACATAGCGATCAATCAATCAAAAAATAAATCTTAAAAAAAAATAAAAAATAAAAAAAATAAAATAAAATCAAGCAGAACAGCGACTAAGACCTCATGGAAACAGCTGCATGCCTCCCTTTCTGCGCGGCTACTCAGGGACTTACCTCGAGGCCAGTACTCACTTTGAGTTACCCTTTAGCTCTGGAGCGTGGCAGGATGATCTCCACCCCGGCCATCGAAGCAGCCGGCATAGCTAGAGAAAACTCATTTTCTACCCAGAGCCATGCCTACAGTGGCTAGTGGCCTGTCAACAGCAGTCAATTTCAAGTAGCTTCAAGGCAGCATGAATGGAGCTTTCAAAATGGCAAAGCAAGGCTAGTTCCATCAGGCCCCTATTTGCAAGGGCACACACAGCATATATCCCAGTGCTTTCTAAGAAGTCCAAAGAGACACAGGTTACCCAGTGGTTCCTTCCCTGAATCAACTCCTCGTAGCAGGGTGTTCTGCAAATAGCGAACTGCCTCAACGAAGGAACGCCCCAGCTAGGCCTCCGGGCCCGTGGCTCTTCAAAAGCCTGAAGTGTTACCCGAGGAACTGGGCTTTAGTTGCAGTCGGAACGCAAGCCGACTTTATCTTGGAGGCAGGGAGACTTCAGGCGGGGACTCCCAGATGGAATACGAAGCCGAGGGTTTTTCTCAGTGCAGCTCAGACTTGGGCAATGAGCCAGTATTGCACGGCACGTTGGACCTGCTAGAACGGTGTTCGTGGACCTGTTCGAGTGCTGGGGAATTCAAGCTGTCCCAAGAAGGAGTGCAGTGTGTTGCCCTACACTCGGCATACACAGAGTGGCTCCGAAGGGCTATGGGCCTGGATGTGGCTTAGCGGGCCCATGGGGGCCTGGGGGTACTCAGTATTCTTGCAGGAAAGAGGGTGCCCACGCGAGGCTCCTAGACGTCCTGCAAAGCATACTGACATTAAAATAATGCAGAGCAGGGGCTTCCCTTGTGGTGCAATATTTGGGAATCCACCTGCCGATGCAGCGGGCATGGGTTCGAGCCCTGTTTCACCAAGATCTCACATGCTGCGGAGCTCCTAAGATCGTGAACCACAACGACTGAGCCTGCGCTCTAGAGCCCGGGAGCCACAACGACTGAGCCCGCATGCCAGAACTAATGAAGTCCACGTGCCTAGAGCCTGTGCTCCACAACAAGAGGAGTCACCGCAATGAGAAGCCCGCGCACCGCAACGAACAGTAGCCCCCGCTCGCTGCAACTAGAGAAAGCTCACATGCAGCAACGACGACCCAACACAGTAAAAAAAAAATGATATATTAAATAAATAAATAAATACATAGATAAACAAATAAATAAATAAATAAACTAATGCAGAGCAGTGGCTACGGCCTCCTGAAAACTGCTGCACGCCTCCGCTTCTGCACGGCAATTCAGGGCCTTACCTTGAGGCAAGTGCTCACGCTGAGTGTCCCGTTAGCGCCACAGCATGGTAGAATGCTGACTTTCTCCTCGAGCAGAGTGACTTCAGGTACGAGGCCCTCGAAGAATTCTACACAGAGTGTTTTCTCATGGCAGCTCAGACGGGGGCCGTGACGAATACTTCCAGGACACGTCGCACTGGCTAGAAATGTGGTCCTGAGGCTGTTCCAGTGCTCTGGAAATGTAGTTCTCCTTAAGGAACGTGCAGTGTATTGGCCATCACTCGGCATACACAGAGGGCCTCCGAGGGACCGACCTTTGGGCCTCGATGTTGCTCAGCAGGCCCACAGGAGTCTGGAGGTACTCAGGGTTCTTGGAGGGAAAATGATGCACACCCGAGGGGCCTACGAGTCCTGAAAAGGGTACTTCCTTTAAAATAAAGCAGAACAGGGGCTTCCCTGGTGGCGCAGTGGTTGAAAATATGCCTGCCAATGCAGGGGACACGGGTTCGAGCCCTGGTCTGAGAGGATCACACATGCCGCAGAGAAACTAGGCCCGTGGGCCACAATGACTGAACCTGCGCGTCTGGAGCCTGTGCTCCGCAACAAGACAGGCCGCGATAGTGAGAGGCCCGCGCACCGCGATGAAGAGTGGCTCCATTTGCCGCAACTGGAGAGAGCCCTAGCACAGAAATGAAGACCCAACATAGCGATCAATCAATCAAAAAATAAATCTTAAAAAAAAATAAAAAATAAAAAAAATAAAATAAAATCAAGCAAAACAGCGACTAAGACCTCATGGAAACAGCTGCATGCCTCCCTTTCTGCGCGGCTACTCAGGGACGTACCTCGAGGCCAGTACTCACGTTGAGTTTCCCTTTAGCTCTAGAGAGTGGCAGGATGAGCTCCACCCCGGCCATCGAAGCAGCCGGCATAGCTAGAGAAAACTCATTTTCTACCCAGTGCCATGCCTACAGTGGCTAGTGGCCTGTCAACAGCAGTCAATTTCAAGTAGCTTCAAGGCAGCATGAATGGAGCTTTCAAAATGGCAAAGCAAGGCTACTTCCATCAGGCTCCCATTTCCAAGGGCACACGCAGCATATATCCCGGTGCTTTCTAAGAAGTCCAAAGAGACACAGGTTACCCAGTGGTTCCTTCCCTGAATCAACTCCTCGAAGCAGGGTGTTCTGCAAATAGCGAACTGCCTCAACGAAGGAACGCCCCAGCTAGGCCTCCGGGCCCGTGGCTCTTCAAAAGCCTGAAGTGTTACCCGAGGAACTGGGCTTTAGTTGTAGTCGGAACGCAAGCCGACTTTCTCTTGGAGGCAGGGTGACTTCAGGCAGGGACTCCCAGATGGAATACGAAGCTGAGGGTTTTTCTCAGTGCAGCTCAGACTTGGGCAATGAGCCAGACTTGCACGGCACTTTGGACCTGCTAGAACAGTGTTCGTGGACCTGTTCGAGTGCTGGGGAATTCAAGCTGTCCCAAGAAGGAGTGCAGTGTGTTGCCCTACACTCGGCATACACAGAGTGGCTCCGAAGGGCTATGGGCCTGGATGTGGCTTAGCGGACCCATGGGGGCCTCGGGGTACTCAGTGTTCTTGCAGGAAATAGGGTGCCCACGCGAGGCTCCTAGATGTCCTGCAAAGCATACTGACATTAAAATAATGCAGAGCAGGGGCTTCCCTTGTGGTGCAATGTTTGGCAATCCACCTGCCAATGCAGCGGACATGGGTTCGAGCCCTTGTCCACCAAGATCTCACATGCTGCGGAGCACTTAAGCCCGTGAACCACAACGACTGAGCCTGCGCTCTAGAGCCCGGGAGCCACAACGACTGAGCCCGCATGCCAGAACTAATGAAGTCCACGTGCCTAGAGCCTGTGCTCCACAACAAGAGGAGTCACCGCAATGAGAAGCCCTCGCACCGCAACGAAGAGTAGTCCCCGCTCGCTGCAACTAGAGAAAGCTCACATGCAGCAACGACGACCCAACACAGTAAAAAAAATGATATATTAAATAAATAAATAAATACATAGATAAAAAAATAAATAAATAAATAAACTAATGCAGAGCAGTGGCTACGGCCTCCTGAAAACTGCTGCACGCCTCCGCTTCTGCACGGCAATTCAGGGCCTTACCTTGAGGCAAGTGCTCACGCTGAGTGTCCCGTTAGCGCCACAGCATGGTAGGATGCTGACTTTCTCCTCGAGCAGAGTGACTTCAGGTACGAGGCCCTCGAAGAATTCTACACAGAGTGTTTTCTCATGGCATCTCAGACGGGGGCCGTGACGAACACTTCCAGGACATGTCGCACTGGCTAGAAATGTGGTCCTGAGGCTGTTCCAGTGCTCTGGAAATGTAGTTCTCCTTAAGGAACGTGCAGTGTGTTGGCCATCACTCGGCATACACAGAGGGCCTCCGAGGGACCGACCTTTGGGCCTCGATGTTGCTCAGCAGGCCCACAGGAGTCTGGAGGTACTCAGGGTTCTTGGAGGGAAAATGATGCACACCCGAGGGGCCTACGAGTCCTGAAAAGGGTACTTCCTTTAAAATAAAGTTGAACAGGGGCTTCCCTGGTGGCGCAGTGGTTGAGAATATGCCTGCCAATGCAGGGGACACGGGTTCGAGCCCTGGTCTGAGACGATCACACATGCCGCGGAGAAACTGGGCCCGTGGGCCACAATGACTGAACCTGCGCGTCTGGAGCCTGTGCTCCGCAACAAGAGAGGCCGCGATAGTGAGAGGCCCGTGCACCGCGATGAAGAGTGGCCCCATTTGCCGCAACTGGAGAGAGCCCTAGCACAGAAACGAAGACCCAACATAGCTATAAATCAATCAAAAAATAAATCTTAAAAAAAAATAAAAAATAAAAAAAATAAAATAAAATCAAGCAGAACAGCGACTAAGACCTCATGGAAACAGCTGCATGCCTCCCTTTCTGCGCGGCTACTCAGGGACTTACCTCGAGGCCAGTACTCACTTTGAGTTACCCTTTAGCTCTGGAGCGTGGCAGGATGATCTCCACCCCGGCCATTGAAGCAGCCGGCATAGCTAGAGAAAACTCATTTTCTACCCAGAGCCATGCCTACAGTGGCTAGTGGCCTGTCAACAGCAGTCAATTTCAAGTAGCTTCAAGGCAGCATGAATGGAGCTTTCAAAATGGCAAAGCAAGGCTAGTTCCATCAGGCCCCCATTTGCAAGGGCACACGCAGCATATATCCCAGTGCTTTCTAAGAAGTCCAAAGAGACACAGGTTACCCAGTGGTTCCTTCCCTGTATCAAATCCTCGAAGCAGGTTGTTCTGCAAATAGCGAACTGCCTCAACGAAGGAACGCCACAGCTAGGCCTCCGGGCCCGTGGCTCTTCAAAAGCCTGAAGTGTTACCCGAGGAACTGGGCTTTAGTTGCAGTCGGAACGCAAGCCGACTTTATCTTGGAGGCAGGGTGACTTCAGTCGGGAACTCCCAGATGGAATACGAAGCCGAGGGTTTTTCTCAGTGCAGCTCAGACTTGGGCAATGAGCCAGTATTGCACGGCATGTTGGACCTGCTAGAACGTTGTTCGTGGACCTGTTCGAGTGCTGGGGAATTCAAGCTGTCCCAAGAAGGAGTGCAGTGTGTTGCCCTACACTCGGCATACACAGAGGGGCTCCGAAGGGCTATGGGCCTGGATGTGGCTTAGCGGGCCCATGGGGGCCTGGGGGTACTCAGTATTCTTGCAGGAAAGAGGGTGCCCACGCGAGGCTCCTAGACGTCCTGCAAAGCATACTGACATTAAAATAATGCAGAGCAGGGGCTTCCCTTGTGGTGCAATGTTTGGGAATCCACCTGCCGATGCAGCGGACATGGGTTCGAGCCCTGGTCCACCAAGATCTCACATGCTGCGGAGCACTTAAGCCCGTGAACCACAACGATTGAGCCTGCGCTCTAGAGCCCGGGAGCCACAACGACTGAGCCCGCATGCCAGAACTAATGAAGTCCACGTGCCTAGAGCCTGTGCTCCACAACAAGAGGAGTCACCGCAATGAGAAGCCCGCGCACCGCAACGAAGAATAGCCCCCTCTCGCTGCAACTAGAGAAAGCTCACATGCAGCCACGACGACCCAACACAGTAAAAAAAAAATGATATATTAAATAAATAAATAAATACATAGATAAACAAATAAATAAATAAATAAACTAATGCAGAGCAGTGGCTACGGCCTCCTGAAAACTGCTGTACGCCTCTGCTTCTGCACGGCAATCAGGGCCTTACCTTGAGGCAAGTGCTCACGCTGAGTTTCCCGTTAGCGCCAGAGCATGGTAGGATGCTGACTTTCTCCTCGAGCAGAGTGACTTCAGGTACTTGGCCCTCGAAGAATTCTACGCAGAGTGTTTTCTCATGGCAGCTCAGACGGGGGCCGTGACGAACATTTCCAGGGCACATCCCACTGGCTACAAATGTGGTCCTGGGGCTTTTCCAGTGCTCTGGAAATGTAGCTGCCCTTAAGGAACGTGCAGTGTGTTGCCCATCACTCGGCATACACAGAGGGCCTCCGAGGGACCGTCCTTTGGGCCTCGATGTTGCTCAGCAGGCCCACAGGAGTCTGGAGGTACTCAGGGATCTTGGAGGGAAAATGATGCACCCCCGAGGGGCCTACGAGTCCTGAAAAGGGTACTTCCTTTAAAATAAAGCAGAACAGGGGCTTCCCTGGTGGCGCAGTGGTTGAGAATATGCCTGCCAATGCAGGGGACACGGGTTCGAGCACTGGTCTGAGACGATCACACATGCCGCGGAGAAACTAGGCCCGTGGGCCACAATGACTTAACCTGCGCGTATGGAGCCTGTGCTCCGCAACAAGAGAGGCCGCGATAGTGAGAGGCCAGCGCACCGCGATGAAGAGTGGCCCCATTTGCCGCAACTGGAGAGAGCCCTACACAGAAACGAAGACCCAACATAGCGATCAATCAATCAAAAAATAAATCTTAAAAAAAAATAAAAAATAAAAAAAATAAAATAAAATCAAGCAGAACAGCGACTAAGACCTCATGGAAACAGCTGCATGCCTCCCTTTCTGCGCGGCTACTCAGGGACTTACCTCGAGGCCAGTACTCACTTTGAGTTACCCTTTAGCTCTGGAGCGTGGCAGGATGATCTCCACCCCGGCCATCGAAGCAGCCGGCATAGCTAGAGAAAACTCATTTTCTACCCAGAGCCATGCCTACAGTGGCTAGTGGCCTGTCAACAGCAGTCAATTTCAAGTAGCTTCAAGGCAGCATGAATGGAGCTTTCAAAATGGCAAAGCAAGGCTAGTTCCATCAGGCCCCTATTTGCAAGGGCACACACAGCATATATCCCAGTGCTTTCTAAGAAGTCCAAAGAGACACAGGTTACCCAGTGGTTCCTTCCCTGAATCAACTCCTCGTAGCAGGGTGTTCTGCAAATAGCGAACTGCCTCAACGAAGGAACGCCCCAGCTAGGCCTCCGGGCCCGTGGCTCTTCAAAAGCCTGAAGTGTTACCCGAGGAACTGGGCTTTAGTTGCAGTCGGAACGCAAGCCGACTTTATCTTGGAGGCAGGGAGACTTCAGGCGGGGACTCCCAGATGGAATACGAAGCCGAGGGTTTTTCTCAGTGCAGCTCAGACTTGGGCAATGAGCCAGTATTGCACGGCACGTTGGACCTGCTAGAACGGTGTTCGTGGACCTGTTCGAGTGCTGGGGAATTCAAGCTGTCCCAAGAAGGAGTGCAGTGTGTTGCCCTACACTCGGCATACACAGAGTGGCTCCGAAGGGCTATGGGCCTGGATGTGGCTTAGCGGGCCCATGGGGGCCTGGGGGTACTCAGTATTCTTGCAGGAAAGAGGGTGCCCACGCGAGGCTCCTAGACGTCCTGCAAAGCATACTGACATTAAAATAATGCAGAGCAGGGGCTTCCCTTGTGGTGCAATATTTGGGAATCCACCTGCCGATGCAGCGGGCATGGGTTCGAGCCCTGTTTCACCAAGATCTCACATGCTGCGGAGCTCCTAAGATCGTGAACCACAACGACTGAGCCTGCGCTCTAGAGCCCGGGAGCCACAACGACTGAGCCCGCATGCCAGAACTAATGAAGTCCATGTGCCTAGAGCCTGTGCTCCACAACAAGAGGAGTCACCGCAATGAGAAGCCCGCGCACCGCAACGAACAGTAGCCCCCGCTCGCTGCAACTAGAGAAAGCTCACATGCAGCAACGACGACCCAACACAGTAAAAAAAAAATGATATATTAAATAAATAAATAAATACATAGATAAACAAATAAATAAATAAATAAACTAATGCAGAGCAGTGGCTACGGCCTCCTGAAAACTGCTGCACGCCTCCGCTTCTGCACGGCAATTCAGGGCCTTACCTTGAGGCAAGTGCTCACGCTGAGTGTCCCGTTAGCGCCACAGCATGGTAGAATGCTGACTTTCTCCTCGAGCAGAGTGACTTCAGGTACGAGGCCCTCGAAGAATTCTACACAGAGTGTTTTCTCATGGCAGCTCAGACGGGGGCCGTGACGAATACTTCCAGGACACGTCGCACTGGCTAGAAATGTGGTCCTGAGGCTGTTCCAGTGCTCTGGAAATGTAGTTCTCCTTAAGGAACGTGCAGTGTATTGGCCATCACTCGGCATACACAGAGGGCCTCCGAGGGACCGACCTTTGGGCCTCGATGTTGCTCAGCAGGCCCACAGGAGTCTGGAGGTACTCAGGGTTCTTGGAGGGAAAATGATGCACACCCGAGGGGCCTACGAGTCCTGAAAAGGGTACTTCCTTTAAAATAAAGCAGAACAGGGGCTTCCCTGGTGGCGCAGTGGTTGAAAATATGCCTGCCAATGCAGGGGACACGGGTTCGAGCCCTGGTCTGAGAGGATCACACATGCCGCAGAGAAACTAGGCCCGTGGGCCACAATGACTGAACCTGCGCGTCTGGAGCCTGTGCTCCGCAACAAGACAGGCCGCGATAGTGAGAGGCCCGCGCACCGCGATGAAGAGTGGCTCCATTTGCCGCAACTGGAGAGAGCCCTAGCACAGAAATGAAGACCCAACATAGCGATCAATCAATCAAAAAATAAATCTTAAAAAAAAATAAAAAATAAAAAAAATAAAATAAAATCAAGCAAAACAGCGACTAAGACCTCATGGAAACAGCTGCATGCCTCCCTTTCTGCGCGGCTACTCAGGGACGTACCTCGAGGCCAGTACTCACGTTGAGTTTCCCTTTAGCTCTAGAGAGTGGCAGGATGAGCTCCACCCCGGCCATCGAAGCAGCCGGCATAGCTAGAGAAAACTCATTTTCTACCCAGTGCCATGCCTACAGTGGCTAGTGGCCTGTCAACAGCAGTCAATTTCAAGTAGCTTCAAGGCAGCATGAATGGAGCTTTCAAAATGGCAAAGCAAGGCTACTTCCATCAGGCTCCCATTTCCAAGGGCACACGCAGCATATATCCCGGTGCTTTCTAAGAAGTCCAAAGAGACACAGGTTACCCAGTGGTTCCTTCCCTGAATCAACTCCTCGAAGCAGGGTGTTCTGCAAATAGCGAACTGCCTCAACGAAGGAACGCCCCAGCTAGGCCTCCGGGCCCGTGGCTCTTCAAAAGCCTGAAGTGTTACCCGAGGAACTGGGCTTTAGTTGTAGTCGGAACGCAAGCCGACTTTCTCTTGGAGGCAGGGTGACTTCAGGCAGGGACTCCCAGATGGAATACGAAGCTGAGGGTTTTTCTCAGTGCAGCTCAGACTTGGGCAATGAGCCAGACTTGCACGGCACTTTGGACCTGCTAGAACAGTGTTCGTGGACCTGTTCGAGTGCTGGGGAATTCAAGCTGTCCCAAGAAGGAGTGCAGTGTGTTGCCCTACACTCGGCATACACAGAGTGGCTCCGAAGGGCTATGGGCCTGGATGTGGCTTAGCGGACCCATGGGGGCCTCGGGGTACTCAGTGTTCTTGCAGGAAATAGGGTGCCCACGCGAGGCTCCTAGATGTCCTGCAAAGCATACTGACATTAAAATAATGCAGAGCAGGGGCTTCCCTTGTGGTGCAATGTTTGGCAATCCACCTGCCAATGCAGCGGACATGGGTTCGAGCCCTTGTCCACCAAGATCTCACATGCTGCGGAGCACTTAAGCCCGTGAACCACAACGACTGAGCCTGCGCTCTAGAGCCCGGGAGCCACAACGACTGAGCCCGCATGCCAGAACTAATGAAGTCCACGTGCCTAGAGCCTGTGCTCCACAACAAGAGGAGTCACCGCAATGAGAAGCCCTCGCACCGCAACGAAGAGTAGTCCCCGCTCGCTGCAACTAGAGAAAGCTCACATGCAGCAACGACGACCCAACACAGTAAAAAAAATGATATATTAAATAAATAAATAAATACATAGATAAAAAAATAAATAAATAAATAAACTAATGCAGAGCAGTGGCTACGGCCTCCTGAAAACTGCTGCACGCCTCCGCTTCTGCACGGCAATTCAGGGCCTTACCTTGAGGCAAGTGCTCACGCTGAGTGTCCCGTTAGCGCCACAGCATGGTAGGATGCTGACTTTCTCCTCGAGCAGAGTGACTTCAGGTACGAGGCCCTCGAAGAATTCTACACAGAGTGTTTTCTCATGGCATCTCAGACGGGGGCCGTGACGAACACTTCCAGGACATGTCGCACTGGCTAGAAATGTGGTCCTGAGGCTGTTCCAGTGCTCTGGAAATGTAGTTCTCCTTAAGGAACGTGCAGTGTGTTGGCCATCACTCGGCATACACAGAGGGCCTCCGAGGGACCGACCTTTGGGCCTCGATGTTGCTCAGCAGGCCCACAGGGGTCTGGAGGTACTCAGGGTTCTTGGAGGGAAAATGATGCACTCCCAAGGGGCCTACGAGTCCTGAAAAGGGTACTTCCTTTAAAATAAAGCAGAACAGGGGCTTCCCTGGTGGCGCAGTGGTTGAGAATATGCCTGCCAATGCAGGGGACACGGGTTGGAGCCCTGGTCTGAGAGGATCACACATGCCGCGGAGAAACTGGGCCCGTGGGCCACAATGACTGAACCTGCGCGTCTGGAGCCTGTGCTCCGCAACAAGAGAGGCCGCGATAGTGAGAGGCCCGCGCACCGCGATGAAGAGTGGCTCCATTTGCCGCAACTGGAGAGAGCCCTAGCACAGAAACGAAGACCCAACATAGCGATCAATCAATCAAAAAATAAATCTTAAAAAAAAAAATAAATACAAAAATAAAATAAAATCAAGCAGAACAGCGACTAAGACCTCATGGAAACAGCTGCATGCCTCCCTTTCTGCGCGGCTACTCAGGGACGTACCTCGAGGCCAGTACTCACGTTGAGTTTCCCTTTAGCTCTAGAGAGTGGCCGGATGAGCTCCACCCCGGCCATCGAAGCAGCCGGCATAGCTAGAGAAAACTCATTTTCTACCCAGTGCCATTCCTACAGTGGCTAGTGGCCTGTCAACAGCAGTCAATTTCAAGTCGCTTCAAGGCAGCATGAATGGAGCTTTCAAAATGGGAAAGCAAGGCTAGTTCCATCAGGCCCCCATTTCCAAGGGCACACGCAGCATATATCCCGGTGCTTTCTAAGAAGTCCAAAGAGACACAGGTTACCCAGTGGTTCCTTCCCTGAATCAACTCCTCGAAGCAGGGTGTTCTGCAAATAGCGAACTGCCTCAACGAAGGAACGCCCCAGCTAGGCCTCATAGCCCGTGGCTCTTCAAAAGCCTGAAGTGTTACCCGAGGAACTGGGCTTTAGTTGCAGTCGGAACGCAAGCCGACTTTATCTTGGAGGCAGGGAGACTTCAGGCGGGGACTCCCAGATGGAATACGAAGCCGAGGGTTTTTCTCAGTGCAGCTCAGACTTGGGCAATGAGCCAGTATTGCACGGCACGTTGGACCTGCTAGAACGGTGTTCGTGGACCTGTTCGAGTGCTGGGGAATTCAAGCTGTCCCAAGAAGGAGTGCAGTGTGTTGCCCTACACTCGGCATACACAGAGTGGCTCCGAAGGGCTATGGGCCTGGATGTGGCTTAGCGGGCCCATGGGGGCCTGGGGGTACTCAGTATTCTTGCAGGAAAGAGGGTGCCCACGCGAGGCTCCTAGACGTCCTGCAAAGCATACTGACATTAAAATAATGCAGAGCAGGGGCTTCCCTTGTGGTGCAATATTTGGGAATCCACCTGCCGATGCAGCGGACATGGGTTCGAGCCCTGTTTCACCAAGATCTCACATGCTGCGGAGCTCCTAAGATCGTGAACCACAACGACTGAGCCTGCGCTCTAGAGCCCGGGAGCCACAACGACTGAGCCCGCATGCCAGAACTAATGAAGTCCACGTGCCTAGAGCCTGTGCTCCACAACAAGAGGAGTCACCGCAATGAGAAGCCCGCGCACCGCAACGAACAGTAGCCCCCGCTCGCTGCAACTAGAGAAAGCTCACATGCAGCAACGACGACCCAACACAGTAAAAAAAAAATGATATATTAAATAAATAAATAAATAGACAGATAGATAAACAAATAATTAAATAAATAAACTAATGCAGAGCAGTGGCTACGGCCTCCTGAAAACTGCTGCACACCTCCGCTTCTGCACGGCAATTCAGGGCATTACCTTGAGGCAAGTGCTCACGCTGAGTGTCCCGTTAGCGCCACAGCATGGTAGGATGCTGACTTTCTCCTCGAGCAGAGTGACTTCCGGTACGAGGCCCTCGAAGAATTCTACGCAGAGTGTTTTCTCATGGCAGCTCAGACGGGGGCCGTGACGAACACTTCCAGGGCACGTCCCACTGGCTAGAAATGTGGTCCTGAGGTTGTTCCAGTGCTCTGGAAATGTAGCTGTCCTTAAGGAACGTGCAGTGTGTTGCCCATCACTCGGCATACACAGAGGGCCTCCGAGGGACCGACCTTTGGGCCTCGATGTTGCTCAGCAGGCCCACAGGGGTCTGGAGGTACTCAGGGTTCTTGGAGGGAAAATGATGCACACCCGAGGGGCCTACGAGTCCTGAAAAGGGTACTTCCTTTAAAATAAAGCAGAACAGGGGCTTCCCTGGTGGCGCCGTGGTTGAGAATATGCCTGCCAATGCAGGGGACACGGGTTCGAGCCCTGGTCTGAGAGGATCACACATGCCGCGGAGAAACTGGGCCCGTGGGCCACAATGACTGAACCTGCGCGTCTGGAGCCTGTGCTCCGCAACAAGAGAGGCCGCAATAGTGAGAGGCCCGCGCACCGCGATGAAGTGTGGCTCCATTTGCCGCAACTGGAGAGAGCCCTAGCACAGAAACGAAGACCCAACGTAGCGATCAATCAATCAAAAAATAAATCTTAAAAAAAAAAATAAATAAAAAAATAAAATAAAATCAAGCAGAACAGCGACTAAGACCTCATGGAAACAGCTGCATGCCTCCCTTTCTGCGCGGCTACTCTGGGACGTACCTCGAGGCCAGTACTCACGTTGAGTTTCCCTTTAGCTCTAGAGAGTGGCCGGATGAGCTCCACCCCGGCCATCGAAGCAGCCGGCATAGCTAGAGAAAACTCATTTTCTACCCAGTGCCATTCCTACAGTGGCTAGTGGCCTGTCAACAGCAGTCAATTTCAAGTAGCTTCAAGGCAGCATGAATGGAGCTTTCAAAATGGGAAAGCAAGGCTAGTTCCATCAGGCCCCCATTTCCAAGGGCACACGCAGCATATATCCCGGTGCTTTCTAAGAAGTCCAAAGAGACACAGGTTACCCAGTGGTTCCTTCCCTGAATCAACTCCTCGAAGCAGCGTGTTCTGCAAATAACGAACTGCCTCAATGAAGGAACGCCCCAACTCGGCCTCCGGGCCCGTGGCTCTTCAAAAGCCTACAGTGTTACCCGAGGAACTGGGCTTTAGTTGCAGCCGGAACGCAAGCCGACTTTCTCTTGGAGGCAGGGTGACTTCAGGCAGGGACTCCCAGATGGAATACGAAGCCGAGGGTTTTTCTCAGTGCAGCTCAGACTTGGGCAATGAGCCAGACTTGCACGGCACTTTGGACCTGCTAGAACGGTGTTCGTGGACCTGTTCGAGTGCTGGGGAATTCAAGCTGTCCCAAGAAGAAGTGCAGTGTGTTGCCCTACACTCGGCATACACAGAGTGGCTCCGAAGGGCTATGGGCCTGGATGTGGCTTAGCGGGCCCATGGGGGCCTCGGGGTACTCAGTGTTCTTGCAGGAAATAGGGTGCCCACGCGAGGCTCCTAGATGTCCTGCAAAGCATACTGACATTAAAATAATGCAGAACAGGGGCTTCCCTTGTGGTGCAATGTTTGGGAATCCACCTGCCAATGCAGCGGACATGGGTTCGAGCCCTGGTCCACCAAGATCTCACATGCTGCGGAGCTCCTAAGACCGTGAACCACAACGACTGAGCCTGCGCTCTAGAGCCCGGGAGCCACAACGACTGAGCCCGCATGCCAGAACTAATGAAGTCCACGTGCCTAGAGCCTGTGCTCCACAACAAGAGGAGTCACCGCAATGAGAAGCCCGCGCACCGCAATGAACAGTAGCCCCCGCTCGCTGCAACTAGAGAAAGCTCACATGCAGCAACGACGACCCAACACAGTAAAAAAAAAATGATATATTAAATAAATAAATAAATAGACAGATAGATAAACAAATAAATAAATAAATAAACTAATGCAGAGCAGTGGCTACGGCCTCCTGAAAACTGCTGCACACCTCCGCTTCTGCACGGCAATTCAGGGCATTACCTTGAGGCAAGTGCTCACGCTGAGTGTCCCGTTAGCGCCACAGCATGGTAGGATGCTGACTTTCTCCTCGAGCAGAGTGACTTCCGGTACGAGGCCCTCGAAGAATTCTACGCAGAGTGTTTTCTCATGGCAGCTCAGACGGGGGCCGTGACGAACACTTCCAGGGCACGTCCCACTGGCTAGAAATGTGGTCCTGAGGTTGTTCCAGTGCTCTGGAAATGTAGCTGTCTTTAAGGAACGTGCAGTGTGTTGCCCATCACTCGGCATACACAGAGGGCCTCCGAGGGACCGACCTTTGGGCCTCGATGTTGCTCTGCAGGCCCACAGGAGTCTGGAGGTACTCAGGGTTCTTGGAGGGAAAATGATGCACACCCGAGGGGCCTACGAGTCCTGAAAAGGGTACTTCCTTTAAAATAAAGCAGAACAGGGGCTTCCCTGGTGGCGGAGTGGTTGAGAATATGCCTTCCCATGCAGGGGACACGGGTTCGAGCACTGGTCTGAGCCGATCACACATGCCACAGAGAAACTAGGCCCGTGGGCCACAATGACTGAACCTGCGCGTCTGGAGCCTGTGCTCCGCAACAAGAGAGGCCGCGATAGTGAGAGGCCCGTGCACCGCGATGAAGAGTGGCCCCATTTGCCGCAACTGGAGAGAGCCCTAGCACAGAAACGAAGACCCAACATAGCGATAAATCAATCAAAAAATAAATCTTAAAAAAAAATAAAAAATAAAATCAAGCAGAACAGCGACTAAGACCTCATGGAAACAGCTGCATGCCTCCCTTTCTGCGCGGCTACTCAGGGACTTACCTCGAGGCCAGTACTCACTTTGAGTTACCCTTTAGCCGTGGAGCGTGGCAGGATGATCTCCACCCCGGCCATTGAAGCAGCCGGCATAGCTAGAGAAAACTCATTTTCTACCCAGAGCCATGCCTACAGTGGCTAGTGGCCTGTCAAGAGCAGTCAATTTCAAGTAGCTTCAAGACAGCATGAATGGAGCTTTCAAAATGGCAAAGCAAGGCTAGTTCCATCAGGCCCCCATTTGCAAGGGCACACGCAGCATATATCCCAGTGCTTTCTAAGAAGTCCAAAGAGACACAGGTTACCCAGTGGTTCCTTCCCTGTATCAACTCCTCGAAGCAGGGTGTTCTGCAAATAGCGAACTGCCTCAACGAAGGAACGCCCCAGCTAGGCCTCCGGGCCCGTAGCTCTTCAAAAGCCTGAAGTGTTACCCGAGGAACTGGGCTTTAGTTGCAGTCGGAACGCAAGCCGACTTTATCTTGGAGGCAGGGAGACTTCAGGCGGGGACTCCCAGATGGAATACGAAGCCGAGGGTTTTTCTCAGTGCAGCTCAGACTTGGGCAATGAGCCAGTATTGCACGGCATGTTGGACCTGCTAGAACGGTGTTCGTGGACCTGTTCGAGTGCTGGGGAATTCAAGCTGTCCCAAGAAGGAGTGCAGTGTGTTGCCCTACACTCGGCATACACAGAGTGGCTCCGAAGGGCTATGGGCCTGGATGTGGCTTAGCGGGCCCATGGGGGCCTGGGGGTACTCAGTATTCTTGCAGGAAAGAGGGTGCCCACGCGAGGCTCCTAGACGTCCTGCAAAGCATACTGACATTAAAATAATGCAGAGCAGGGGCTTCCCTTGTGGTGCAATGTTTGGGAATCCACCTGCCGATGCAGCGGACATGGGTTCGAGCCCTGTTTCACCAAGATCTCACATGCTGCGGAGCTCCTAAGACCGTGAACCACAACGACTGAGCCTGCGCTCTAGAGCCCGGGAGCCACAACGACTGAGCCCGCATGCCAGAACTAATGAAGTCCACGTGCCTAGAGCCTGTGCTCCACAACAAGAGGAGTCACCGCAATGAGAAGCCCTCGCACCGCAACGAAGAGTAGTCCCCGCTCGCTGCAACTAGAGAAAGCTCACATGCAGCAACGACGACCCAACACAGTAAAAAAAAATGATATATTAAATAAATAAATAAATACATAGATAAAAAAATAAATAAATAAATAAACTAATGCAGAGCAGTGGCTACGGCCTCCTGAAAACTGCTGCACGCCTCCGCTTCTGCACGGCAATTCAGGGCCTTACCTTGAGGCAAGTGCTCACGCTGAGTGTCCCGTTAGCGCCACAGCATGGTAGGATGCTGACTTTCTCCTCGAGCAGAGTGACTTCAGGTACGAGGCCCTCGAAGAATTCTACACAGAGTGTTTTCTCATGGCATCTCAGACGGGGGCCGTGACGAACACTTCCAGGACATGTCGCACTGGCTAGAAATGTGGTCCTGAGGCTGTTCCAGTGCTCTGGAAATGTAGTTCTCCTTAAGGAACGTGCAGTGTGTTGGCCATCACTCGGCATACACAGAGGGCCTCCGAGGGACCGACCTTTGGGCCTCGATGTTGCTCAGCAGGCCCACAGGGGTCTGGAGGTACTCAGGGTTCTTGGAGGGAAAATGATGCACACCCAAGGGGCCTACGAGTCCTGAAAAGGGTACTTCCTTTAAAATAAAGCAGAACAGGGGCTTCCCTGGTGGCGCAGTGGTTGAGAATATGCCTGCCAATGCAGGGGACACGGGTTCGAGCCCTGGTCTGAGAGGATCACACATGCCGCGGAGAAACTGGGCCCGTGGGCCACAATGACTCAACCTGCACGTCTGGAGCCTGTGCTCCGCAACAAGAGAGGCCGCAATAGTGAGAGGCCTGCGCACCGCGATGAAGAGTGGCTCCATTTGCCGCAACTGGAGAGAGCCCTAGCACAGAAACGAAGACCCAACATAGCGATCAATCAATCAAAAAATAAATCTTAAAAAAAAAATAAATACAAAAATAAAATAAAATCAAGCAGAACAGCGACTAAGACCTCATGGAAACAGCTGCATGCCTCCCTTTCTGCGCGGCTACTCAGGGACGTACCTCGAGGCCAGTACTCACGTTGAGTTTCCCTTTAGCTCTAGAGAGTGGCCGGATGAGCTCCACCCCGGCCATCGAAGCAGCCGGCATAGCTAGAGAAAACTCATTTTCTACCCAGTGCCATTCCTACAGTGGCTAGTGGCCTGTCAACAGCAGTCAATTTCAAGTCGCTTCAAGGCAGCATGAATGGAGCTTTCAAAATGGGAAAGCAAGGCTAGTTCCATCAGGCCCCCATTTCCAAGGGCACACGCAGCATATATCCCGGTGCTTTCTAAGAAGTCCAAAGAGACACAGGTTACCCAGTGGTTCCTTCCCTGAATCAACTCCTCGAAGCAGGGTGTTCTGCAAATAGCGAACTGCCTCAACGAAGGAACGCCCCAGCTCGGCCTCCGGGCCCGTGGCTCTTCAAAAGCCTAAAGTGTTACCCGAGGAACTGGGCTTTAGTTGCAGCCGGAACGCAAGCCGACTTTCTCTTGGAGGCAGGGTGACTTCAGGCAGGGACTCCCAGATGGAATACGAAGCCGAGGGTTTTTCTCAGTGCAGCTCAGACTTGGGCAATGAGCCAGACTTGCACGGCACTTTGGACCTGCTAGAACGGTGTTCGTGGACCTGTTCGAGTGCTGGGGAATTCAAGCTGTCCCAAGAAGAAGTGCAGTGTGTTGCCCTACACTCGGCATACACAGAGTGGCTCCGAAGGGCTATGGGCCTGGATGTGGCTTAGCGGGCCCATGGGGGCCTCGGGGTACTCAGTGTTCTTGCAGGAAATAGGGTGCCCACGCGAGGCTCCTAGATGTCCTGCAAAGCATACTGACATTAAAATAATGCAGAGCAGGGGCTTCCCTTGTGGTGCAATGTTTGGGAATCCACCTGCCGATGCAGCGGACATGGGTTCGAGCCCTGGTCCACCAAGATCTCACATGCTGCGGAGCTCCTAAGACCGTGAACCACAACGACTGAGCCTGCGCTCTAGAGCCCGGGAGCCACAACGACTGAGCCCGCATGCCAGAACTAATGAAGTCCACGTGCCTAGAGCCTGTGCTCCACAACAAGAGGAGTCACCGCAATGAGAAGCCCGCGCACCGCAACGAACAGTAGCCCCCGCTCGCTGCAACTAGAGAAAGCTCACATGCAGCAACGACGACCCAACACAGTAAAAAAAAAATGATATATTAAATAAATAAATAAATAGAGAGATAGATAAACAAATAAATAAATAAATAAACTAATGCAGAGCAGTGGCTACGGCCTCCTGAAAACTGCTGCACGCCTCCGCTTCTGCACGGCAATTCAGGGCCTTACCTTGAGGCAAGTGCTCACGCTGAGTGTCCCGTTAGCGCCACAGCATGGTAGCATGCTGACTTTTTCCTAGAGCAGAGTGACTTCAGGTACGAGGCCCTCGAAGAATTCTACGCAGAGTGTTTTCTCATGGCAGCTCAGACGGGGGCCGTGACGAACACTTCCAGGGCACGTCGCACTGGCTAGAAATGTGGTCCTGGTGCTGTTCCAGTGCTCTGGAAATGTAGCTCTCCTTAAGGAACGTGCAGTGTGTTGCCCATCACTCGGCATACACAGAGGGCCTCCGAGGGACCGACCTTTGGGCTTCGATGTTGCTCAGCAGGCCCACAGGAGTCTGGAGGTACTCAGGGATCTTGGAGGGAAAATGATGCACCCCCGAGGGGCCTACGAGTCCTGAAAAGGGTACTTCCTTTAAAATAAAGCAGAACAGGGGCTTCCCTGGTGGCGCAGTGGTTGAGA
The DNA here is from genome assembly GCF_965194825.1 of Balaenoptera physalus. NCBI lineage: Eukaryota > Metazoa > Chordata > Mammalia > Artiodactyla > Balaenopteridae > Balaenoptera > Balaenoptera physalus. Next base: position 8,113 of record NW_028124103.1, on the reverse strand, counting down.
ATATGCCTGCCAATGCAGGGGACACGGGTTCGAGCACTGGTCTGAGACGATCACACATGCCGCGGAGAAACTAGGCCCGTGGGCCACAATGACTTAACCTGCGCGTATGGAGCCTGTGCTCCGCAACAAGAGAGGCCGCGATAGTGAGAGACCAGCGCACCGCGATGAAGAGTGGCCCCATTTGCCGCAACTGGAGAGAGCCCTACACAGAAACGAAGACCCAACATAGCGATCAATCAATCAAAAAATAAATCTTAAAAAAAAATAAAAAATAAAAAAAATAAAATAAAATCAAGCAGAACAGCGACTAAGACCTCATGGAAACAGCTGCATGCCTCCGTATCTGCGCGGCTACTCACGGACTTACCTCGAGGCCAGTACTCACTTTGAGTTTCCCTTTAGCTCTGTAGCGTGGCAGGATGAGCTCCACCCCGGCCATCGAAGCAGCCGGCATAGCTAGAGAAAACTCATTTTCTACCCAGAGCCATGCCTACAGTGGCTAGTGGCCTGTCAAGAGCAGTCAATTTCAACTAGCTTCAAGGCAGCATGAATGGAGCTTTCAAAATGGGAAAGCAAGGCTAGTTCCATCAGGCCCCCATTTGCAAGGGCACACACAGCATATATCCCAGTGCTTTCTAAGAAGTCCAAAGAGACACAGGTTACCCAGTGGTTCCTTCCCTGAATCAACTCCTCGAAGCAGGGTGTTCTGCAAATAGCGAACTGCCTCAACGAAGGAACGCCGCAGATAGGCCTCCGTGCCCGTGGCTCTTCAAAAGCCTGAAGTGTTACCCGAGGAACTGGGCTTTAGTTGTAGTCGGAACGCAAGCCGACTGTCTCTTGGAGGCAGGGTGACTTCAGGCAGGGACTCCCAGATGGAATACGAAGCCGAGGGTTTTTCTCAGTGCAGCTCAGACTTGGGCAATGAGCCAGACTTGCACGGCACTTTGGACCTGCTAGAACGGTGTTCGTGGACCTGTTCGAGTGCTGGGGATTTCAAGCTGTCCCAAGAAGAAGTGCAGTGTGTTGCCCTACACTCGGCCTACACAGAGTGGCTCCGAAGGGCTATGGGCCTGGATGTGGCTTAGCGGGCCCATGGGGGCCTCGGGGTACTCAGTGTTCTTGCAGGAAATAGGGTGCCCACGCGAGGCTCCTAGATGTCCTGCAAATCATACTGACATTAAAATAATGCAGAGCAGGGGCTTCCCTTGTGGTGCAATGTTTGGGAATCCACCTGCCGAGGCAGCGGACATGGGTTCAAGCCCTGGTCCACCAAGATCTCACATACTGCGGAGCACCTAAGCCCGTGAACCACAACGACTGAGCCTGCGCTCTAGAGCCCGGGAGCCACAACGACTGAGCCCGCATGCCAGAACTAATGAAGTCCACGTGCCTAGAGCCTGTGCTCCACAACAAGAGGAGTCACCGCAATGAGAAGCCCACGCACCGCAACGAAGAGTAGCCCCCGCTCGCTGCAACTAGAGAAAGCTCACATGCAGCAACGACGACCCACCACAGTAAAAAAAAAATGATATATTAAATAAATAAATAAATAGATAGATAGATAAACAAATAAATAAATAAATAAACTAATGCAGAGCAGTGGCTACGGCCTCCTGAAAACTGCTGCACACCTCCGCTTCTGCACGGCAATTCAGGGCCTTACCTTGAGGCAAGTGCTCACGCTGAGTGTCCCGTTAGCGCCACAGCATGGTAGGATGCTGACTTTCTCCTCGAGCAGAGTGACTTCAGGTACGAGGCCCTCGAAGAATTCTACGCAGAGTGTTTTGTCATGGCAGCTCAGACGGGGGCCGTGACGAACACTTCCAGGGCACATCCCACTGGCTAGAAATGTGGTCCTGAGGTTGTTCCAGTGCTCTCGAAATGTAGCTGTCCTTAAGGAACGTGCAGTGTGTTGCCCATCACTCGGCATACACAGAGGGCCTCCGAGGGACCGACCTGTGGGCCTCGATGTTGCTCAGCAGGCCCACAGGAGTCTGGAGGTACTCAGGGTTCTTGGAGGGAAAATGATGCACACCCGAGGGGCCTACGAGTCCTGAAAAGGGTACTTCCTTTAAAATAAAGCAGAACAGGGGCTTCCCTGGTGGCGGAGTGGTTGAGAATATGCCTGCCAATGCAGGGGACACGGGTTCGAGCACTGGTCTGAGCCGATCACACATGCCACGAGAAACTAGGCCCGTGGGCCACAATGACTGAACCGGCGCGTCTGGAGCCTGTGCTCCGCAACAAGAGAGGCCGCGATAGTGAGAGGCCCGTGCACCGCGATGAAGAGTGGCCACATTTGCCGCAACTGGAGAGAGCCCTAGCACAGAAACGAAGACCCAACATAGCGATAAATCAATCAAAAAATAAATCTTAAAAAAAAATAAAAAATAAAAAAAATAAAATAAAATCAAGCAGAACAGCGACTAAGACCTCATGGAAACAGCTGCATGCCTCCCTTTCTGCGCGGCTACTCAGGGACTTACCTCGAGGCCAGTACTCACTTTGAGTTTCCCTTTAGCTCTGGAGCGTGGCAGGATGATCTCCACCCCGGCCATCGAAGCAGCCGGCATAGCTAGAGAACACTCATTTTCTACACAGAGCCATGCCTACAGTGGCTAGTGGCCTGTCAACAGCAGTCAATTTCAAGTCGCTTCAAGGCAGCATGAATGGAGCTTTCAAAATGGCAAAGCAAGGCTAGTTCCATCAGGCCCCTATTTGCAAGGGCACACGCAGCATATATCCCAGTGCTTTCTAAGAAGTCCAAAGAGACACAGGTTACCCAGTGGTTCCTTCCCTGAATCAACTCCTCGAAGCAGGGTGTTCTGCAAATAGCGAACTGCCTCAACGAAGGAACGCCCCAGCTAGGCCTCCGGGCCGTGGCTCTTCAAAAGCCTGAAGTGTTACCCGAGGAACTGGGCTTTAGTTGCAGTCGGAACGCAAGCCGACTTTATTTTGGAGGCAGGGAGACTTCAGGCGGGGACTCCCAGATGGAATACGAAGCCGAGGGTTTTTCTCAGTGCAGCTCAGACTTGGGCAATGAGCCAGTATTGCACGGCACGTTGGACCTGCTAGAACGGTGTTCGTGGACCTGTTCGAGTGCTGGGGAATTCAAGCTGTCCCAAGAAGGAGTGCAGTGTGTTGCCCTACACTCGGCATACACAGAGTGGCTCCGAAGGGCTATGGGCCTGGATGTGGCTTAGCGGGCCCATGGGGGCCTGGGGGTACTCAGTATTCTTGCAGGAAAGAGGGTGCCCACGCGAGGCTCCTAGACGTCCTGCAAAGCATACTGACATTAAAATAATGCAGAGCAGGGGCTTCCCTTGTGGTGCAATATTGGGGAATCCACCTGCCGATGCAGCGGGCATGGGTTCGAGCCCTGTTTCACCAAAATCTCACATGCTGCGGAGCTCCTAAGATCGTGAACCACAACGACTGAGCCTGCGCTCTAGAGCCCGGGAGCCACAACGACTGAGCCCGCATGCCAGAACTAATGAAGTCCACGTGCCTAGAGCCTGTGCTCCACAACAAGAGGAGTCACCGCAATGAGAAGCCCGCGCACCGCAACGAACAGTAGCCCCCGCTCGCTGCAACTAGAGAAAGCTCACATGCAGCAACGACGACCCAACACAGTAAAAAAAAAATGATATATTAAATAAATAAATAAATACATAGATAAACAAATAAATAAATAAATAAACTAATGCAGAGCAGTGGCTACGGCCTCCTGAAAACTGCTGCACGCCTCCGCTTCTGCACGGCAATTCAGGGCCTTACCTTGAGGCAAGTGCTCACGCTGAGTGTCCCGTTAGCGCCACAGCATGGTAGAATGCTGACTTTCTCCTCGAGCAGAGTGACTTCAGGTACGAGGCCCTCGAAGAATTCTACACAGAGTGTTTTCTCATGGCATCTCAGACGGGGGCCGTGACGAATACTTCCAGGACACGTCGCACTGGCTAGAAATGTGGTCCTGAGGCTGTTCCAGTGCTCTGGAAATGTAGTTCTCCTTAAGGAACGTGCAGTGTATTGGCCATCACTCGGCATACACAGAGGGCCTCCGAGAGACCGACCTTTGGGCCTCGATGTTGCTCAGCAGGCCCACAGGAGTCTGGAGGTACTCAGGGTTCTTGGAGGGAAAATGATGCACACCCGAGGGGCCTACGAGTCCTGAAAAGGGTACTTCCTTTAAAATAAAGCAGAACAGGGGCTTCCCTGGTGGCGCAGTGGTTGAGAATATGCCTGCCAATGCAGGGGACACGGGTTCGAGCCCTGGTCTGAGAGGATCACACATGCCGCGGAGAAACTAGGCCCGTGGGCCACAATGACTGAACCTGCGCGTCTGGAGCCTGTGCTCCGCAACAAGACAGGCCGCGATAGTGAGAGGCCCGCGCACCGCGATGAAGAGTGGCTCCATTTGCCGCAACTGGAGAGAGTCCTAGCACAGAAATGAAGACCCAACATAGCGATCAATCAATCAAAAAATAAATCTTAAAAAAAAATAAAAAATAAAAAAAATAAAATAAAATCAAGCAGAACAGCGACTAAGACCTCATGGAAACAGCTGCATGCCTCCCTTTCTGCGCGGCTACTCAGGGACGTACCTCGAGGCCAGTACTCACGTTGAGTTTCCCTTTAGCTCTAGAGAGTGGCAGGATGAGCTCCACCCCGGCCATCGAAGCAGCCGGCATAGCTAGAGAAAACTCATTTTCTACCCAGTGCCATGCCTACAGTGGCTAGTGGCCTGTCAACAGCAGTCAATTTCAAGTAGCTTCAAGGCAGCATGAATGGAGCTTTCAAAATGGCAAAGCAAGGCTACTTCCATCAGGCTCCCATTTCCAAGGGCACACGCAGCATATATCCCGGTGCTTTCTAAGAAGTCCAAAGAGACACAGGTTACCCAGTGGTTCCTTCCCTGAATCAACTCCTCGAAGCAGGGTGTTCTGCAAATAGCGAACTGCCTCAACGAAGGAACGCCCCAGCTAGGCCTCCGGGCCCGTGGCTCTTCAAAAGCCTGAAGTGTTACCCGAGGAACTGGGCTTTAGTTGTAGTCGGAACGCAAGCCAACTTTCTCTTGGAGGCAGGGTGACTTCAGGCAGGGACTCCCAGATGGAATACGAAGCTGAGGGTTTTTCTCAGTGCAGCTCAGACTTGGGCAATGAGCCAGACTTGCACGGCACTTTGGACCTGCTAGAACAGTGTTCGTGGACCTGTTCGAGTGCTGGGGAATTCAAGCTGTCCCAAGAAGGAGTGCAGTGTGTTGCCCTACACTCGGCATACACAGAGTGGCTCCGAAGGGCTATGGGCCTGGATGTGGCTTAGTGGACCCATGGGGGCCTCGGGGTACTCAGTGTTCTTGCAGGAAATAGGGTGCCCACGCGAGGCTCCTAGATGTCCTGCAAAGCATACTGACATTAAAATAATGCAGAGCAGGGGCTTCCCTTGTGGTGCAATGTTTGGCAATCCACCTGCCAATGCAGCGGACATGGGTTCGAGCCCTTGTCCACCAAGATCTCACATGCTGCGGAGCACTTAAGCCCGTGAACCACAACGACTGAGCCTGCGCTCTAGAGCCCGGGAGCCACAACGACTGAGCCCGCATGCCAGAACTAATGAAGTCGACGTGCCTAGAGCCTGTGCTCCACAACAAGAGGAGTCACCGCAATGAGAAGCCCTCGCACCGCAACGAAGAGTAGTCCCCGCTCGCTGCAACTAGAGAAAGCTCACATGCAGCAACGACGACCCAACACAGTAAAAAAAAATGATATATTAAATAAATAAATAAATACATAGATAAAAAAATAAATAAATAAATAAACTAATGCAGAGCAGTGGCTACGGCCTCCTGAAAACTGCTGCACGCCTCCGCTTCTGCACGGCAATTCAGGGCCTTACCTTGAGGCAAGTGCTCACGCTGAGTGTCCCGTTAGCGCCACAGCATGGTAGGATGCTGACTTTCTCCTCGAGCAGAGTGACTTCAGGTACGAGGCCCTCGAAGAATTCTACACAGAGTGTTTTCTCATGGCATCTCAGACGGGGGCCGTGACGAACACTTCCAGGACATGTCGCACTGGCTAGAAATGTGGTCCTGAGGCTGTTCCAGTGCTCTGGAAATGTAGTTCTCCTTAAGGAACGTGCAGTGTGTTGGCCATCACTCGGCATACACAGAGGGCCTCCGAGGGACCGACCTTTGGGCCTCGATGTTGCTCAGCAGGCCCACAGGGGTCTGGAGGTACTCAGGGTTCTTGGAGGGAAAATGATGCACACCCAAGGGGCCTACGAGTCCTGAAAAGGGTACTTCCTTTAAAATAAAGCAGAACAGGGGCTTCACTGGTGGCGCAGTGGTTGAGAATATGCCTGCCAATGCAGGGGACACAGGTTCGAGCCCTGGTCTGAGAGGATCACACATGCGGCGGAGAAACTGGGCCCGTGGGCCACAATGACTGAACCTGCGCGTCTGGAGCCTGTGCTCCGCAACAAGAGAGGCCGCAATAGTGAGAGGCCCGCGCACCGCGATGAAGAGTGGCTCCATTTGCCGCAACTGGAGAGAGCCCTAGCACAGAAACGAAGACCCAACATAGCGATCAATCAATCAAAAAATAAATCTTAAAAAAAAAAATAAATAAAAAAATAAAATAAAATCAAGCAGAACAGCGACTAAGACCTCATGGAAACAGCTGCATGCCTCACTTTCTGCGCGGCTACTCAGGGACGTACCTCGAGGCCAGTACTCACGTTGAGTTTCCCTTTAGCTCTAGAGAGTGGCCGGATGAGCTCCAACCCGGCCATCGAAGCAGCCGGCATAGCTAGAGAAAACTCATTTTCTACCCAGTGCCATTCCTACAGTGGCTAGTGGCCTGTCAACAGCAGTCAATTTCAAGTCGCTTCAAGGCAGCATGAATGGAGCTTTCAAAATGGGAAAGCAAGGCTAGTTCCATCAGGCCCCCATTTCCAAGGGCACACGCAGCATATATCCCGGTGCTTTCTAAGAAGTCCAAAGAGACACAGGTTACCCAGTGGTTCCTTCCCTGAATCAACTCCTCGAAGCAGGGTGTTCTGCAAATAGCGAACTGCCTCAACGAAGGAATGCCCCACCTCGGCCTCCGGGCCCGTGGCTCTTCAAAAGCCTAAAGTGTTACCCGAGGAACTGGGCTTTAGTTGCAGCCGGAACGCAAGCCGACTTTCTCTTGGAGGCAGGGTGACTTCAGGCAGGGACTCCCAGATGGAATACGAAGCCGAGGGTTTTTCTCAGTGCAGCTCAGACGTGGGCAATGAGCCAGACTTGCACGGCACTTTGTACCTGCTAGAACGGTGTTCGTGGACCTGTTCGAGTGCTGGGGAATTCAAGCTGTCCCAAGAAGAAGTGCAGTGTGTTGCCCTACACTCGGCATACACAGAGTGGCTCCGAAGGGCTATGGGCCTGGATGTGGCTTAGCGGGCCCATGGGGGCCTCGGGGTACTCAGTGTTCTTGCAGGAAATAGGGTGTCCACGCGAGGTTCCTAGATGTCCTGAAAAGCATACTGACATTAAAATAATGCAGAGCAGGGGCTTCCCTTGTGGTGCAATGTTTGGGAATCCACCTGCCGATGCAGCAGACATGGGTTCGAGCCCTGGTCCACCAAGATCTCACATGCTGCGGAGCTCCTAAGACCGTGAACCACAACGACTGAGCCTGCGCTCTAGAGCCCGGGAGCCACAACGACTGAGCCCGCATGCCAGAACTAATGAAGTCCACGTGCCTAGAGCCTGTGCTCCACAACAAGAGGAGTCACCGCAATGAGAAGCCCGCGCACCGCAACGAACAGTAGCCCCCGCTCGCTGCAACTAGAGAAAGCTCACATGCAGCAACGACGACCCAACACAGTAAAAAAAAAAATGATATATTAAATAAATAAATAAATAGAGAGATAGATAAACAAATAAAAAAAATAAATAAACTAATGCAGAGCAGTGGCTACGGCCTCCTGAAAACTGCTGCACGCCTCCGCTTCTGCACGGCAATTCAGGGCCTTACCTTGAGGCAAGTGCTCACGCTGAGTGTCCCGTTAGCGCCACAGCATGGTAGCATGCTGACTTTTTCCTAGAGCAGAGTGACTTCAGGTACGAGGCCCTCGA
>NW_028124104.1:0-27708 GCF_965194825.1 Balaenoptera physalus | reverse complement strand
AGCATGTAAAGGAATATTATTTGGGGGTCCAGCCATGGAGAAGAGTTTAGACACTAGGATAAGATAAGGAACACACCCATTATAAAGAAATCACATTAGGATTCTCTTTTTAAGCTGTTCCTTAAAACACTAGTGCTTAGGAAATCTATTGGAGGCAGAAGCAGTCAAGGGTAGCCTAGGGTTAGGGTTAGGCTTAGGGTTAGGCTTAGGGTACGGCTTAGGGTACGGGTTCGGGGAGGGCTTCGGGTACGGCGTAGGGTATGGGTTAGGGTTAGGGTTAGGGTTAGTGTTAGGGTTCGGGTTCGGTTTGGGGTACGGGTTAGGATTAGGGTACGTGTTAGGGTTAGGGTAGGGGATAGGGTTAGGGTACGCGTTAGGGTTAGGGTAGTTATTAAACCTATCCCACTCTCTAGATACCCCTTAGCACGTAAAGGAATATTATTTGGGGGTCCAGCCATGGAGAAGAGTTTAGACACTAGGATAAGATAAGGAACACACCCACTATAAAGAAATCACATTAGGATTCTCTTTTTAAGCTGTTCCTTAAAACACTAGTGCTTAGGAAATCTATTGGAGGCAGAAGCAGTCAAGGGTAGCCTAGGGTTAGGGTTAGGCTTAGGGTACGGCTTAGCGTACGGCTTAGGGTACGGGTTCGGGGAGGGCTTCGGGTACGGCGTAGGGTATGGGTTAGGGTTAGGGTTAGGGTTAGTGTTAGGGTTAGGGCTCGGTTTAGGTTATTGGTTAGGATTAGGGTACGTGTTATGGTTAGGGTAGGGGTTAGGGTTAGGGTACGCGTTAGTGTTAGGGTAGTTATTAAAGCTATCCCACTCTCTAGATACCCCTTAGCACATAAAGGAATATTATTTGGAGGTCCAGCCATGGAGAAGAGTTTAGACACTAGGATAAGATAAGGAACACACCCATTATAAAGAAATCACATTAGGATTCTCTTTTTAAGCTGTTCCTTAAAACACTAGTGCTTAGGAAATCTATGGGAGGCAGAAGCAGTCAAGGGTAGCCTAGGGTTAGGGTTAGGCTTAGGGTACGGCTTAGGGTACGGCTTAGGGTACGGGTTCGGGGAGGGCTTCGGGTACGGCGTAGGGTATGGGTTAGGGTTAGGGTTAGGGTTAGTGTTAGGGTTAGGGCTCGGTTTGGGGTACGGGTTAGGATTAGGGTACGTGTTAGGGTTAGGGTAGGGGTTAGGGTTAGGTTACGCGTTAGTGTTAGGGTAGTTATTAAACCTAACCCACTCTCTAGATACCCCTTAGCACGTAAAGGAATATTATTTGGAGGTCCAGCCATGGAGAAGAGTTTAGACACTAGGATAAGATAAGGAACACACCCATTATAAAGAAATCACATTAGGATTCTCTTTTTAAGATGTTCCTTAAAACACTAGTGCTTAGGAAATCTATTGGAGGCAGAAGCATTCAAGGGTAGCCTAGGGTTAGGGTTAGGCTTAGGGTTAGGCTTAGGGTACGGCTTAGGGTACGGGTTCGTGGAGGGCTTCTGGTACGGCGTAGGGTATGGGTTAGGGTTAGGGTTAGGGTTAGTGTTAGGGTTAGGGCTCGGTTTAGGGTATTGGTTAGGATTAGGGTACGTGTTAGGGTTAGGGTAGGGGTTAGGGTTAGGGTACGCGTTAGTGTTAGGGTAGTTATTAAACCTAACCCACTCTCTAGATACCCCTTAGCACGTAAAGGAATATTATTTGGAGGTCCAGCCATGGAGAAGAGTTTAGACACTAGGATAAGATAAGGAACACACCCATTATAAAGAAATCACATTAGGATTCTCTTTTTAAGCTGTTCCTTAAAACACTAGTGCTTAGGAAATCTATTGGAGGCAGAAGCAGTCAAGGGTAGCCTAGGGTTAGGGTTAGGCTTAGGGTACGGCTTAGGGTACGGCTTAGGGTACGGGTTCGGGGAGGGCTTCGGGTACGGCCTAGGGTATGGTTTAGGGTTAGGGTTAGGGTTAGTGTTAGGGTTAGAGCTCGGTTTGGGGTACGGGTTAGGATTAGGGTACGTGTTAGGGTTAGGGTAGGGGTTAGGGTTAGGTTACGCGTTAGTGTTAGGGTAGTTATTAAACCTAACCCACTCTCTAGATACCCCTTAGCACGTAAAGGAATATTATTTGGAGGTCCAGCCATGGAGAAGAGTTTAGACACTAGGATAAGATAAGGAACACACCCATTATAAAGAAATCACATTAGGATTCTCTTTTTAAGCTGTTCCTTAAAACACTAGTGCTTAGGAAATCTATTGGAGGCAGAAGCATTCAAGGGTAGCCTAGGATTAGGGTAGGCTTAGGGTTAGGCTTAGGGTACGGCTTAGGGTACGGGTTCGGGGAGGGCTTCGGGTATGGCGTAGGGTATGGGTTAGGGTTAGGGTTAGGGTTAGTGTTAGGGTTAGGGCTCGGTTTAGGGTATTGGTTAGGATTAGCGTACGTGTTATGGTTAGGTTAGGGGTTAGGGTTAGGGTACGCGTTAGTGTTAGGGTAGTTATTAAAGCTATCCCACTCTCTAGATACCCCTTAGCACGTAAAGGAATATTATTTGGAGGTCCAGCCATGGAGAAGAATTTAGACACTAGGATAAGATAAGGAACACACCCATTATAAAGAAATCACATTAGGATTCTCTTTTTAAGTTGTTCCTTAAAACACTAGTGCTTAGGAAATCTATTGGAGGCAGAAGCAGTCAAGGGTAGCCTAGGGTTAGGGTTAGGCTTAGAGTACGGCTTAGGGTACGGCTTAGGGTACGGGTTCGGGGAGGGCTTCGGGTACGGCGTAGTGTATGGGTTAGGGTTAGGGTTAGGGTTAGTGTTAGGGTTAGGGCTCGGTTTAGGGTACGGGTTAGAATTAGGGTACATGTTAGGGTTAGGGTAGGGGTTAGGGTTAGGGTACGCGTTAGGGTTAGGGTAGTTATTAAACCTATCCCACTCTCTAGATACACCTTAGCACGTAAAGGAATATTATTTGGGGGTCCAGCCATGGAGAAGAGTTTAGACACTAGGATAAGATAAGGAACACACCCATTATAAAGAAATCACATTAGGATTCTCTTTTTAAGCTGTTCCTTAAAACACTAGTGCTTAGGAAATCTATTGGAGGCAGAAGCAGTCAAGGGTAGCCTAGGGTTAGGGTACGGCTTAGGGTACGGCTTAGGGTACGGGTTCGGGGAGGGCTTCGGGTACGGCGTAGGGTATGGGTTAGGGTTACGTTAGGGTTAGTGTTAGGGTTAGGGCTCGGTTTAGGGTATTGGTTAGGATTAGGGTACGTGTTAGTGTTAGGGTAGGGGTTAGGGTTAGGGTACGCGTTAGTGTTAGGGTAGTTATTAAACCTATCCCACTCCCTAGATACCGCTTAGCACGTAAAGGAATATTATTTGGAGGTCCAGCCATGCAGAAGAGTTTAGACACTTTGATAAGATAAGGAACACACCCATTATAAAGAAATCACATTAGGATTCTCTTTTTAAGCTGTTCCTTAAAACACTAGTGCTTAGGAAATCTATTGCAGGCAGAAGCATTCAAGGGTAGCCTTGGGTTAGGGTACGGCTTAGGGTTAGGCTTAGGGTACGGCTTCGGGTACGGGTTCGGGGAGGGCTTCTGGTACGGCGTAGGGTATGGGTTAGGGTTAGGGTTAGGGTTAGTGTTAGGGTTAGGGCTCGGTTTAGGGTATTGGTTAGGATTAGGGTACGTGTTAGGGTTAGGGTACGCGTTAGTGTTAGGGTAGTTATTAAACCTATCCCACTCTCTAGATACCCCTTAGCACGTAAAGGAATATTATTTGGAGGTCCAGCCATGGAGAAGAGTTTAGACACTAGGATAAGATAAGGAACACACCCATTATAAAGAAATCACATTAGGATTCTCTTTTTAAGCTGTTCCTTAAAACACTAGTGCTTAGGAAATCTATTGGAGGCAGAAGCAGTCAAGGGTAGCCTAGGGTTAGGGTTAGGCTTAGAGTACGGCTTAGGGTACGGCTTAGGGTACGGGTTCGGGGAGGGCTTCGGGTACGGCATAGTGTATGGGTTAGGGTTAGGGTTAGGGTTAGTGTTAGGGTTAGGGCTCGGATTAGGGTACGGTTTAGCATTAGGGTACATGTTAGGGTTAGGGTAGGGGTTAGGGTTAGGGTACGCGTTAGTGTTAGGGTAGTTATTAAAGCTATCCCACTCTCTAGATACCCCTTAGCACATAAGGAATATTATTTGGAGGTCCAGCCATGGAGAAGAGTTTAGACACTAGGATAAGATAAGGAACACACCCATTATAAAGAAATCACATTAGGATTCTCTTTTTAAGCTGTTCCTTAAAACACTAGTGCTTAGGAAATCTATTGGAGGCAGAAGCAGTCAAGGGTAGCCTAGGGTTAGGGTTAGGCTTAGGGTACGGCTTAGCGTACGGCTTAGGGTACGGGTTCGGGGAGTGCTTCGGGTACGGCGTAAGGTATGGGTTAGGGTTAGGGTTAGGGTTAGTGTTAGGGTTAGGGCTCGGTTTAGTGTATTGGTTAGGATTAGGGTACGTGTTAGTGTTAGGGTAGGGGTTAGGGTTAGGGTACGCGTTAGTGTTAGGGTAGTTATTAAAACTATCCCACACTCTAGATACCCCTTAGCACGTAAAGGAATATTATTTGGAGGTCCAGCCATGGAGAAGAGTTTAGACACTAGGATAAGATAAGGAACACACCCATTATAAAGAAATCACATTAGGATTCTCTTTTTAAGCTGTTCCTTAAAACACTAGTGCTTAGGAAATCTATTGGAGGCAGAAGCAGTCAAGGGTAGCCTAGGGTTAGGGTTAGGCTTAGGGTACGGCTTAGCGTACGGCTTAGGGTACGGGTTCGGGGAGGGCTTCGGGTACGGCGTAGGGTATGGGTTAGGGTTAGGGTTAGGGTTAGTGTTAGGGTTAGGGCTCGGTTTAGGGTACGGGTTAGCATTAGGGTACATGTTAGGGTTAGGGTAGGGGTTAGGGTTAGGGTACGCGTTAGGGTTAGGGTAGTTATTAAACCTATCCCACTCTCTAGATACACCTTAGCACGTAAAGGAATATTATTTGGGGGTCCAGCCATGGAGAAGAGTTTAGACACTAGGATAAGATAAGGAACACACCCATTATAAAGAAATCACATTAGGATTCTCTTTTTAAGCTGTTCCTTAAAACACTAGTGCTTAGGAAATCTATTGGAGGCAGAAGCAGTCAAGGGAAGCCTAGGGTTAGGGTTAGGCTTAGGGTACGGCTTAGGGTACGGCGTAGGGTATGGGTTCGGGGAGGGCTTCAGGTACGGCGTAGCGTATGGGTTAGGGTTAGGGTTAGGGTTAGTGTTAGGGTTAGGGCTCGGTTTAGGGTATTGGTTAGGATTAGGGTACGTGTTATGGTTAGGGTAGGGGTTAGGGTTAGGGTACGCGTTAGTGTTAGGGTAGTTATTAAAGCTATCCCACTCTCTAGATACCCCTTAGCACATAAAGGAATATTATTTGGAGGTCCAGCCATGGAGAAGAGTTTAGACACTAGGATAAGATAAGGAACACACCCATTATAAAGAAATCACATTAGGATTCTCTTTTTAAGCTGTTCCTTAAAACACTAGTGCTTAGGAAATCTATTGGAGGTAGAAGCATTCAAGGGTAGCCTAGGGTTAGGGTTAGGCTTAGGGTTAGGCTTAGGGTACGGCTTAGGGTACGGGTTCGGGGAGGGCTTCTGGTACGGCGTAGGGTATGGGTTAGGGTTAGGGTTAGGGTTAGTGTTAGGGTTAGGGCTCGGTTTAGGGTATTGGTTAGCATTAGGGTACGTGTTAGGGTTAGGGTAGGGGTTAGGGTTAGGGTACGCGTTAGTGTTAGGGTAGTTATTAAACCTAACCCACTCTCTAGATACCCCTTAGCACGTAAAGGAATATTATTTGGAGGTCCAGCCATGGAGAAGAGTTTAGACACTAGGATAAGATAAGGAACACACCCATTATAAAGAAATCACATTAGGATTCTCTTTTTAAGCTGTTCCTTAAAACACTAGTGCTTAGGAAATCTATTGGAGGCAGAAGCAGTCAAGGGTAGCCTAGGGTTAGGGTTAGGCTTAGAGTACGGCTTAGGGTACGGCTTAGGGTACGGGTTCGGGGAGGGCTTCGGGTACGGCATAGTGTATGGGTTAGGGTTAGGGTTAGGGTTAGTGTTAGGGTTAGGGCTCGGTTTAGGGTACGGTTTAGCATTAGGGTACATGTTAGGGTTAGGGTAGGGGTTAGGGTTAGGGTACGCGTTAGTGTTAGGGTAGTTATTAAAGCTATCCCACTCTCTAGATACCCCTTAGCACATAAGGAATATTATTTGGAGGTCCAGCCATGGAGAAGAGTTTAGACACTAGGATAAGATAAGGAACACACCCATTATAAAGAAATCACATTAGGATTCTCTTTTTAAGCTGTTCCTTAAAACACTAGTGCTTAGGAAATCTATTGGAGGCAGAAGCAGTCAAGGGTAGCCTAGGGTTAGGGTTAGGCTTAGGGTACGGCTTAGCGTACGGCTTAGGGTACGGGTTCGGGGAGTGCTTCGGGTACGGCGTAAGGTATGGGTTAGGGTTAGGGTTAGGGTTAGTGTTAGGGTTAGGGCTCGGTTTAGTGTATTGGTTAGGATTAGGGTACGTGTTAGTGTTAGGGTAGGGGTTAGGGTTAGGGTACGCGTTAGTGTTAGGGTAGTTATTAAAACTATCCCACACTCTAGATACCCCTTAGCACGTAAAGGAATATTATTTGGAGGTCCAGCCATGGAGAAGAGTTTAGACACTAGGATAAGATAAGGAACACACCCATTATAAAGAAATCACATTAGGATTCTCTTTTTAAGCTGTTCCTTAAAACACTAGTGCTTAGGAAATCTATTGGAGGCAGAAGCAGTCAAGGGTAGCCTAGGGTTAGGGTTAGGCTTAGGGTACGGCTTAGCGTACGGCTTAGGGTACGGGTTCGGGGAGGGCTTCGGGTACGGCGTAGGGTATGGGTTAGGGTTAGGGTTAGGGTTAGTGTTAGGGTTAGGGCTCGGTTTAGGGTACGGGTTAGCATTAGGGTACATGTTAGGGTTAGGGTAGGGGTTAGGGTTAGGGTACGCGTTAGGGTTAGGGTAGTTATTAAACCTATCCCACTCTCTAGATACACCTTAGCACGTAAAGGAATATTATTTGGGGGTCCAGCCATGGAGAAGAGTTTAGACACTAGGATAAGATAAGGAACACACCCATTATAAAGAAATCACATTAGGATTCTCTTTTTAAGCTGTTCCTTAAAACACTAGTGCTTAGGAAATCTATTGGAGGCAGAAGCAGTCAAGGGTAGCCTAGGGTTAGGGTTAGGCTTAGGGTACGGCTTAGGGTACGGCGTAGGGTATGGGTTCGGGGAGGGCTTCGGGTACGGCGTAGGGTATGGGTTAGGGTTAGGGTTAGGGTTAGTGTTAGGGTTAGGGCTCGGTTTAGGGTATTGGTTAGGATTAGGGTACGTGTTATGGTTAGGGTAGGGGTTAGGGTTAGGGTACGCGTTAGTGTTAGGGTAGTTATTAAACCTAACCCACTCTCTAGATACCCATTAGCACGTAAAGGAATATTATTTGGAGGTCCAGCCATGGAGAAGAGTTTAGACACTAGGATAAGATAAGGAACACACCCATTATAATGAAATCACATTAGGATTCTCTTTTTAAGGTGTTCCTTAAAACACTAGTGCTTAGGAAATCTATTGGAGCCAGAAGAAGTCAAGGGTAGCCTAGGGTTAGGGTTAGGCTTAGGGTACGGCTTAGGGTACGGCTTAGGGTACGGGTTCGGGGAGGGCTTCGGGTACGGCGTAGGGTATGGGTTAGGGTTAGGGTTAGGGTTAGGGTTAGGGCTCGGTTTAGGGTACGGGTTAGGATTAGGGTACGTGTTAGGGTTAGGGTAGGGGATAGGGTTAGGGTACGCGTTAGGTTTAGGGTAGTTATTAAACCTATCCCACTCTCTAGATACCCCTTAGCATGTAAAGGAATATTATTTGGGGGTCCAGCCATGGAGAAGAGTTTAGACACTAGGATAAGATAAGGAACACACCCATTATAAAGAAATCACATTAGGATTCTCTTTTTAAGCTGTTCCTTAAAACACTAGTGCTTAGGAAATCTATTGGAGGCAGAAGCAGTCAAGGGTAGCCTAGGGTTAGGGTTAGGCTTAGGGTTAGGCTTAGGGTACGGCTTAGGGTACGGGTTCGGGGAGGGCTTCGGGTACGGCGTAGGGTATGGGTTAGGGTTAGGGTTAGGGTTAGTGTTAGGGTTAGGTCTCGGTTTAGGTTATTGGTTAGGATTAGGGTACGTGTTATGGTTAGGGTAGGGGTTAGGGTTAGGGTACGCGTTAGTGTTAGGGTAGTTATTAAAGCTATCCCACTCTCTAGATACCCCTTAGCACATAAAGGAATATTATTTGGAGGTCCAGCCATGGAGAAGAGTTTAGACACTAGGATAAGATAAGGAACACACCCATTATAAAGAAATCACATTAGGATTCTCTTTTTAAGCTGTTCCTTAAAACACTAGTGCTTAGGAAATCTATGGGAGGCAGAAGCAGTCAAGGGTAGCCTAGGGTTAGGGTTAGGCTTAGGGTACGGCTTAGGGTACGGCTTAGGGTACGGGTTCGGGGAGGGCTTCGGGTACGGCGTAGGGTATGGGTTAGGGTTAGGGTTAGGGTTAGTGTTAGGGTTAGGGCTCGGTTTGGGGTACGGGTTAGGATTAGGGTACGTGTTAGGGTTAGGGTAGGGGTTAGGGTTAGGTTACGCGTTAGTGTTAGGGTAGTTATTAAACCTAACCCACTCTCTAGATACCCCTTAGCACGTAAAGGAATATTATTTGGAGGTCCAGCCATGGAGAAGAGTTTAGACACTAGGATAAGATAAGGAACACACCCATTATAAAGAAATCACATTAGGATTCTCTTTTTAAGATGTTCCTTAAAACACTAGTGCTTAGGAAATCTATTGGAGGCAGAAGCATTCAAGGGTAGCCTAGGGTTAGGGTTAGGCTTAGGGTTAGGCTTAGGGTACGGCTTAGGGTACGGGTTCGGGGAGGGCTTCTGGTACGGCGTAGGGTATGGGTTAGGGTTAGGGTTAGGGTTAGTGTTAGGGTTAGGGCTCGGTTTAGGGTATTGGTTAGGATTAGGGTACGTGTTAGGGTTAGGGTAGGGGTTAGGGTTAGGGTACGCGTTAGTGTTAGGGTAGTTATTAAACCTAACCCACTATCTAGATACCCCTTAGCACGTAAAGGAATATTATTTGGAGGTCCAGCCATGGAGAAGAGTTTAGACACTAGGATAAGATAAGGAACACACCCATTATAGAGAAATCACATTAGGATTCTCTTTTTAAGCTGTTCCTTAAAACACTAGTGCTTAGGAAATCTATTGGAGGCAGAAGCAGTCAAGGGTAGCCTAGGGTTAGGGTTAGGCTTAGGGTTAGGCTTAGGGTACGGCTTAGGGTACGGGTTCGGGGAGGGCTTCGGGTACGGCGTAGGGTATGGGTTAGGGTTAGGGTTAGGGTTAGTGTTAGGGTTCGGGTTCGGTTTGGGGTACGGGTTAGGATTAGGGTACGTGTTAGGGTTAGGGTAGGGGATAGGGTTAGGGTACGCGTTAGGGTTAGGGTAGTTATTAAACCTATCCCACTCTCTAGATACCCCTTAGCACGTAAAGGAATATTATTTGGGGGTCCAGCCATGGAGAAGAGTTTAGACACTAGGATAAGATAAGGAACACACCCACTATAAAGAAATCACATTAGGATTCTCTTTTTAAGCTGTTCCTTAAAACACTAGTGCTTAGGAAATCTATTGGAGGCAGAAGCAGTCAAGGGTAGCCTAGGGTTAGGGTTAGGCTTAGGGTACGGCTTAGCGTACGGCTTAGGGTACGGGTTCGGGGAGGGCTTCGGGTACGGCGTAGGTTATGGGTTAGGGTTAGGGTTAGGGTTAGTGTTAGGGTTAGGTCTCGGTTTAGGTTATTGGTTAGGATTAGGGTACGTGTTATGGTTAGGGTAGGGGTTAGGGTTAGGGTACGCGTTAGTGTTAGGGTAGTTATTAAAGCTATCCCACTCTCTAGATACCCCTTAGCACATAAAGGAATATTATTTGGAGGTCCAGCCATGGAGAAGAGTTTAGACACTAGGATAAGATAAGGAACACACCCATTATAAAGAAATCACATTAGGATTCTCTTTTTAAGCTGTTCCTTAAAACACTAGTGCTTAGGAAATCTATGGGAGGCAGAAGCAGTCAAGGGTAGCCTAGGGTTAGGGTTAGGCTTAGGGTACGGCTTAGGGTACGGCTTAGGGTACGGGTTCGGGGAGGGCTTCGGGTACGGCGTAGGGTATGGGTTAGGGTTAGGGTTAGGGTTAGTGTTAGGGTTAGGGCTCGGTTTGGGGTACGGGTTAGGATTAGGGTACGTGTTAGGGTTAGGGTAGGGGTTAGGGTTAGGTTACGCGTTAGTGTTAGGGTAGTTATTAAACCTAACCCACTCTCTAGATACCCCTTAGCACGTAAAGGAATATTATTTGGAGGTCCAGCCATGGAGAAGAGTTTAGACACTAGGATAAGATAAGGAACACACCCATTATAGAGAAATCACATTAGGATTCTCTTTTTAAGCTGTTCCTTAAAACACTAGTGCTTAGGAAATCTATTGGAGGCAGAAGCAGTCAAGGGTAGCCTAGGGTTAGGGTTAGGCTTAGGGTACGGCTTAGGGTACGGCTTAGGGTACGGGTTCGGGGAGGGCTTCGGGTACGGCGTAGGGTATGGGTTAGGGTTAGGGTTAGGGTTAGTGTTAGGGTTAGAGCTCGGTTTGGGGTACGGGTTAGGATTAGGGTACGTGTTAGGGTTAGGGTAGGGGTTAGGGTTAGGTTACGCGTTAGTGTTAGGGTAGTTATTAAACCTAACCCACTCTCTAGATACCCCTTAGCACGTAAAGGAATATTATTTGGAGGTCCAGCCATGGAGAAGAGTTTAGACACTAGGATAAGATAAGGAACACACCCATTATAAAGAAATCACATTAGGATTCTCTTTTTAAGCTGTTCCTTAAAACACTAGTGCTTAGGAAATCTATTGGAGGCAGAAGCAGTCAAGGGTAGCCTAGGGTTAGGGTTAGGCTTAGGGTACGGCTTAGCGTACGGCTTAGGGTACGGGTTCGGGGAGGGCTTCGGGTACGGCGTAGGGTATGGGTTAGTGTTAGGGTTAGGGTTAGTGTTAGGGTTAGGGCTCGGTTTAGGGTACGGGTTAGCATTAGGGTACATGTTAGGGTTAGGGTAGGGGTTAGGGTTAGGGTACGCGTTAGGGTTAGGGTAGTTATTAAACCTATCCCACTCTCTAGATACACCTTAGCACGTAAAGGAATATTATTTGGGGGTCCAGCCATGGAGAAGAGTTTAGACAGTAGGATAAGATAAGGAACACACCCATTATAAAGAAATCACATTAGGATTCTCTTTTTAAGCTGTTCCTTAAAACACTAGTGCTTAGGAAATCTATTGGAGGCAGAAGCAGTCAAGGGTAGCCTAGGGTTAGGGTACGGCTTAGGGTACGGCTTAGGGTACGGGTTCGGGGAGGGCTTCGGGTACGGCGTAGGGTATGGGTTAGGGTTAGGGTTAGGGTTAGTGTTAGGGTTAGGGCTCGGTTTAGGGTATTGGTTAGGATTAGGGTACGTGTTAGTGTTAGGGTAGGGGTTAGGGTTAGGGTACGCGTTAGTGTTAGGGTAGTTATTAAACCTATCCCACTCCCTAGATACCGCTTAGCACGTAAAGGAATATTATTTGGAGGTCCAGCCAAGTAGAAGAGTTTAGACACTTTGATAAGATAAGGAACACACCCATTATAAAGAAATCACATTAGGATTCTCTTTTTAAGCTGTTCCTTAAAACACTAGTGCTTAGGAAATCTATTGGAGGCAGAAGCAGTCAAGAGTAGCCTACGGTTAGGGTTAGGCTTAGGGTACGGCTTAGGGTAAGGCTTAGGGTACGGGTTCGGGGAGGGCTTCGGGTACGGCATAGGGTATGGGTTAGGGTTAGGGTTAGTGTTAGGGTTAGGGCTCCGTTTAGGGTACGTGTTAGGATTAGGGTACATGTTAGGGTTAGGGTAGGGGTTAGGGTTAGGGTACGCTTTAGGGTTAGGGTAGTTATTAAACCTATCCCACTCTCTAGATACACCTTAGCACGTCAAGGAATATTATTTGGGGGTCCAGCCATGGAGAAGAGTTTAGAAACTAGGATAAGATAAGGAACACACCCATTATAAAGAAATCACAATAGGATTCTCTTTTTAAGCTGTTCCTTAAAACACTAGTGCTTAGGAAATCTATTGGAGGCAGAAGCAGTCAAGGGTAGCCTAGGGTTAGGGTACGGCTTAGGGTACGGCTTAGGGTACGGCTTAGGGTACGGGTTCGGGGAGGGCTTCGGGTATGTCGTAGGGTATGGGTTAGGGTTAGGGTTAGGGTTAGTGTTAGGGTTAGGGCTCGGTTTAGGGTATTGGTTAGGATTAGGGTACGTGTTAGGGTTAGGGTAGGGGTTAGGGTTAGGGTACGCGTTAGTGTTAGGGTAGTTATTAAAGCTATCCCACTCTCTAGATACCCCGTAGCACATAAGGAATATTATTTGGAGGTCCAGCCATGGAGAAGAGTTTAGACACTAGGATAAGATAAGGAACACACCCATTATAAAGAAATCACATTAGGATTCTCTTTTTAAGCTGTTCCTTAAAACACTAGTGCTTAGGAAATCTATTGGAGGCAGAAGCAGTCAAGGGAAGCCTAGGGTTAGGGTTAGGCTTAGGGTACGGCTTAGGGTACGGCGTAGGGTATGGGTTCGGGGAGGGCTTCGGGTACGGCGTAGGGTATGGGTTAGGGTTAGGGTTAGGGTTAGTGTTAGGGTTAGGGCTCGGTTTAGGGTATTGGTTAGGATTAGGGTACGTGTTATGGTTAGGGTAGGGGTTAGGGTTAGGGTACGCGTTAGTGTTAGGGTAGTTATTAAAGCTATCCCACTCTCTAGATACCCCTTAGCACATAAAGTAATATTATTTGGAGGTCCAGCCATGGAGAAGAGTTTAGACACTAGGATAAGATAAGGAACACACCCATTATAAAGAAATCACATTAGGATTCTCTTTTTAAGCTGTTCCTTAAAACACTAGTGCTTAGGAAATCTATTGGAGGTAGAAGCATTCAAGGGTAGCCTAGGGTTAGGGTTAGGCTTAGGGTTAGGCTTAGGGTACGGCTTAGGGTACGGGTTCGGGGAGGGCTTCTGGTACGGCGTAGTGTATGGGTTAGGGTTAGGGTTAGGGTTAGTGTTAGGGTTAGGGCTCGGTTTAGGGTACGGGTTAGCATTAGGGTACATGTTAGGGTTAGGGTAGGGGTTAGGGTTAGGGTACGCGTTAGGGTTAGGGTAGTTATTAAACCTATCCCACTCTCTAGATACACCTTAGCACGTAAAGGAATATTATTTGGGGGTCCAGCCATGGAGAAGAGTTTAGACACTAGGATAAGATAAGGAACACACCCATTATAAAGAAATCACATTAGGATTCTCTTTTTAAGCTGTTCCTTAAAACACTAGTGATTAGGAAATCTATTGGAGCCAGAAGCAGTCAAGGGTAGCCTAGGGTTAGGGTACGGCTTAGGGTACGGCTTAGGGTACGGGTTCGGGGAGGGCATCGGGTACGGCGTAGGGTATGGGTTAGGGTTACGTTAGGGTTAGTGTTAGGGTTAGGGCTCGGTTTAGGGTATTGGTTAGGATTAGGGTACGTGTTAGGGTTAGGGTAGGGGTTAGGGTTAGGGTACGCGTTAGTGTTAGGGTAGTTATTAAAGCTATCCCACTCTCTAGATACCCCGTAGCACATAAGGAATATTATTTGGAGGTCCAGCCATGGAGAAGAGTTTAGACACTAGGATAAGATAAGGAACACACCCATTATAAAGAAATCACATTAGGATTCTCTTTTTAAGCTGTTCCTTAAAACACTAGTGCTTAGGAAATCTATTGGAGGCAGAAGCAGTCAAGGGAAGCCTAGGGTTAGGGTTAGGCTTAGGGTACGGCTTAGGGTACGGCGTAGGGTATGGGTTCGGGGAGGGCTTCGGGTACGGCGTAGGGTATGGGTTAGGGTTAGGGTTAGGGTTAGTGTTAGGGTTAGGGCTCGGTTTAGGGTATTGGTTAGGATTAGGGTACGTGTTATGGTTACGGTAGGGGTTAGGGTTAGGGTACGCGTTAGTGTTAGGGTAGTTATTAAAGCTATCCCACTCTCTAGATACCCCTTAGCACATAAAGGAATATTATTTGGAGGTCCAGCCATGGAGAAGAGTTTAGACACTAGGATAAGATAAGGAACACACCCATTATAAAGAAATCACATTAGGATTCTCTTTTTAAGCTGTTCCTTAAAACACTAGTGCTTAGGAAATCTATTGGAGGTAGAAGCATTCAAGGGTAGCCTAGGGTTAGGGTTAGGCTTAGGGTTAGGCTTAGGGTACGGCTTAGGGTACGGGTTCGGGGAGGGCTTCTGGTACGGCGTAAGGTATGGGTTAGGGTTAGGGTTAGGGTTAGTGTTAGGGTTAGGGCTCGGTTTAGGGTATTGGTTAGGATTAGGGTACGTGTTAGGGTTAGGGTAGGGGTTAGGGTTAGGGTACGCGTTAGTGTTAGGGTAGTTATTAAACCTAACCCACTCTCTAGATACCCATTAGCACGTAAAGGAATATTATTTGGAGGTCCAGCCATGGAGAAGAGTTTAGACACTAGGATAAGATAAGGAACACACCCATTATAATGAAATCACATTAGGATTCTCTTTTTAAGGTGTTCCTTAAAACACTAGTGCTTAGGAAATCTATTGGAGCCAGAAGCAGTCAAGGGTAGCCTAGGGTTAGGGTTAGGCTTAGGGTACGGCTTAGGGTACGGCTTAGGGTACGGGTTCGGGGAGGGCTTCGGGTACGGCGTAGGGTATGGGTTAGGGTTAGGGTTAGGGTTAGGGTTAGGGCTCGGTTTAGGGTACGGGTTAGGATTAGGGTACGTGTTAGGGTTAGGGTAGGGGATAGGGTTAGGGTACGCGTTAGGTTTAGGGTAGTTATTAAACCTATCCCACTCTCTAGATACCCCTTAGCATGTAAAGGAATATTATTTGGGGGTCCAGCCATGGAGAAGAGTTTAGACACTAGGATAAGATAAGGAACACACCCATTATAAAGAAATCACATTAGGATTCTCTTTTTAAGCTGTTCCTTAAAACACTAGTGCTTAGGAAATCTATTGGAGGCAGAAGCAGTCAAGGGTAGCCTAGGGTTAGGGTTAGGCTTAGGGTTAGGCTTAGGGTACGGCTTAGGGTACGGGTTCGGGGAGGGCTTCGGGTACGGCGTAGGGTATGGGTTAGGGTTAGGGTTAGGGTTAGTGTTAGGGTTCGGGTTCGGTTTGGGGTACGGGTTAGGATTAGGGTACGTGTTAGGGTTAGGGTAGGGGATAGGGTTAGGGTACGCGTTAGGGTTAGGGTAGTTATTAAACCTATCCCACTCTCTAGATACCCCTTAGCACGTAAAGGAATATTATTTGGGGGTCCAGCCATGGAGAAGAGTTTAGACACTAGGATAAGATAAGGAACACACCCACTATAAAGAAATCACATTAGGATTCTCTTTTTAAGCTGTTCCTTAAAACACTAGTGCTTAGGAAATCTATTGGAGGCAGAAGCAGTCAAGGGTAGCCTAGGGTTAGGGTTAGGCTTAGGGTACGGCTTAGCGTACGGCTTAGGGTACGGGTTCGGGGAGGGCTTTGGGTACGGCGTAGGGTATGGGTTAGGGTTAGGGTTAGGGTTAGTGTTAGGGTTAGGGCTCGGTTTAGGGTATTGGTTAGGATTAGGGTACGTGTTATGGTTAGGGTAGGGGTTAGGGTTAGGGTACGCGTTAGTGTTAGGGTAGTTATTAAAGCTATCCCACTCTCTAGATACCCCTTAGCACATAAAGGAATATTATTTGGAGGTCCAGCCATGGAGAAGAGTTTAGACACTAGGATAAGATAAGGAACACACCCATTATAAAGAAATCACATTAGGATTCTCTTTTTAAGCTGTTCCTTAAAACACTAGTGCTTAGGAAATCTATGGGAGGCAGAAGCAGTCAAGGGTAGCCTAGGGTTAGGGTTAGGCTTAGGGTACGGCTTAGGGTACGGCTTAGGGTACGGGTTCGGGGAGGGCTTCGGGTACGGCGTAGGGTATGGGTTAGGGTTAGGGTTAGGGT
This sequence comes from Balaenoptera physalus, assembly GCF_965194825.1. Classification (NCBI taxonomy): domain Eukaryota; kingdom Metazoa; phylum Chordata; class Mammalia; order Artiodactyla; family Balaenopteridae; genus Balaenoptera; species Balaenoptera physalus. Next base: position 11,467 of record NW_028124104.1, on the reverse strand, counting down.
TAGTGTTAGGGTTAGGGCTCGGTTTGGGGTACGGGTTAGGATTAGGGTACGTGTTAGGGTTAGGGTAGGGGTTAGGGTTAGGTTACGCGTTAGTGTTAGGGTAGTTATTAAACCTAACCCACTCTCTAGATACCCCTTAGCACGTAAAGGAATATTATTTGGAGGTCCAGCCATGGAGAAGAGTTTAGACACTAGGATAAGATAAGGAACACACCCATTATAAAGAAATCACATTAGGATTCTCTTTTTAAGATGTTCCTTAAAACACTAGTGCTTAGGAAATCTATTGGAGGCAGAAGCATTCAAGGGTAGCCTAGGGTTAGGGTTAGGCTTAGGGTTAGGCTTAGGGTACGGCTTAGGGTACGGGTTCGGGGAGGGCTTCTGGTACGGCGTAGGGTATGGGTTAGGGTTAGGGTTAGGGTTAGTGTTAGGGTTAGGGCTCGGTTTAGGGTATTGGTTAGGATTAGGGTACGTGTTAGGGTTAGGGTAGGGGTTAGGGTTAGGGTACGCGTTAGTGTTAGGGTAGTTATTAAACCTAACCCACTCTCTAGATACCCCTTAGCACGTAAAGGAATATTATTTGGAGGTCCAGCCATGGAGAAGAGTTTAGACACTAGGATAAGATAAGGAACACACCCATTATAAAGAAATCACATTAGGATTCTCTTTTTAAGCTGTTCCTTAAAACACTAGTGCTTAGGAAATCTATTGGAGGCAGAAGCAGTCAAGGGTAGCCTAGGGTTAGGGTTAGGCTTAGGGTACGGCTTAGGGTACGGCTTAGGGTACGGGTTCGGGGAGGGCTTCGGGTACGGCGTAGGGTATGGGTTAGGGTTAGGGTTAGGGTTAGTGTTAGGGTTAGAGCTCGGTTTGGGGTACGGGTTAGGATTAGGGTACGTGTTAGGGTTAGGGTAGGGGTTAGGGTTAGGTTACGCGTTAGTGTTAGGGTAGTTATTAAACCTAACCCACTCTCTAGATACCCCTTAGCACGTAAAGGAATATTATTTGGAGGTCCAGCCATGGAGAAGAGTTTAGACACTAGGATAAGATAAGGAACACACCCATTATAAAGAAATCACATTAGGATTCTCTTTTTAAGCTGTTCCTTAAAACACTAGTGCTTAGGAAATCTATTGGAGGCAGAAGCAGTCAAGGGTAGCCTAGGGTTAGGGTTAGGCTTAGGATACGGCTTAGGGTACGGCTTAGGGTACGGGTTCGGGGAGGGCTTCGGGTACGGCGTAGGGTATGGTTTAGGGTTAGGGTTAGGGTTAGTGTTAGGGTTAGAGCTCGGTTTGGGGTACGGGTTAGGATTAGGGTACGTGTTAGGGTTAGGGTAGGGGTTAGGGTTAGGTTACGCGTTAGTGTTAGGGTAGTTATTAAACCTAACCCACTCTCTAGATACCCCTTAGCACGTAAAGGAATATTATTTGGAGGTCCAGCCATGGAGAAGAGTTTAGACACTAGGATAAGATAAGGAACACACCCATTATAAAGAAATCACATTAGGATTCTCTTTTTAAGCTGTTCCTTAAAACACTAGTGCTTAGGAAATCTATTGGAGGCAGAAGCATTCAAGGGTAGCCTAGGGTTAGGGTTAGGCTTAGGGATAGGCTTAGGGTACGGCTTAGGGTACGGGTTCGGGGAGGGCTTCGGGTATGGCGTAGGGTATGGGTTAGGGTTAGGGTTAGGGTTAGTGTTAGGGTTAGGGCTCGGTTTAGGGTATTGGTTAGGATTAGCGTACGTGTTATGGTTAGGTTAGGGGTTAGGGTTAGGGTACGCGTTAGTGTTAGGGTAGTTATTAAAGCTATCCCACTCTCTAGATACCCCTTAGCACGTAAAGGAATATTATTTGGAGGTCCAGCCATGGAGAAGAGTTTAGACACTAGGATAAGATAAGGAACACACCCATTATAAAGAAATCACATTAGGATTCTCTTTTTAAGTTGTTCCTTAAAACACTAGTGCTTAGGAAATCTATTGGAGGCAGAAGCAGTCAAGGGTAGCCTAGGGTTAGGGTTAGGCTTAGAGTACGGCTTAGGGTACGGCTTAGGGTACGGGTTCGGGGAGGGCTTCGGGTACGGCGTAGTGTATGGGTTAGGGTTAGGGTTAGGGTTAGTGTTAGGGTTAGGGCTCGGTTTAGGGTACGGGTTAGCATTAGGGTACATGTTAGGGTTAGGGTAGGGGTTAGGGTTAGGGTACGCGTTAGGGTTAGGGTAGTTATTAAACCTATCCCACTCTCTAGATACACCTTAGCACGTAAAGGAATATTATTTGGGGGTCCAGCCATGGAGAAGAGTTTAGACACTAGGATAAGATAAGGATCACACCCATTATAAAGAAATCACATTAGGATTCTCTTTTTAAGCTGTTCCTTAAAACACTAGTGCTTAGGAAATCTATTGGAGGCAGAAGCAGTCAAGGGTAGCCTAGGGTTAGGGTACGGCTTAGGGTACGGCTTAGGGTACGGGTTCGGGGAGGGCTTCGGGTACGGCGTAGGGTATGGGTTAGGGTTACGTTAGGGTTAGTGTTAGGGTTAGGGCTCGGTTTAGGGTATTGGTTAGGATTAGGGTACGTGTTAGTGTTAGGGTAGGGGTTAGGGTTAGGGTACGCGTTAGTGTTAGGGTAGTTATTAAACCTATCCCACTCCCTAGATACCGCTTAGCACGTAAAGGAATATTATTTGGAGGTCCAGCCATGCAGAAGAGTTTAGACACTTTGATAAGATAAGGAACACACCCATTATAAAGAAATCACATTAGGATTCTCTTTTTAAGCTGTTCCTTAAAACACTAGTGCTTAGGAAATCTATTGCAGGCAGAAGCATTCAAGGGTAGCCTTGGGTTAGGGTACGGCTTAGGGTTAGGCTTAGGGTACGGCTTCGGGTACGGGTTCGGGGAGGGCTTCGGGTACGGCGTAGGGTATGGGTTAGGGTTAGGGTTAGGGTTAGTGTTAGGGTTAGGGCTCGGTTTAGGGTATTGGTTAGGATTAGGGTACGTGTTAGGGTTAGGGTACGCGTTAGTGTTAGGGTAGTTATTAAACCTAACCCACTCTCTAGATACCCCTTAGCACGTAAAGGAATATTATTTGGAGATCCAGCCATGGAGAAGAGTTTAGACACTAGGATAAGATAAGGAACACACCCATTATAAAGAAATCACATTAGGATTCTCTTTTTAAGCTGTTCCTTAAAACACTAGTGCTTAGGAAATCTATTGGAGGCAGAAGCAGTCAAGGGTAGCCTAGGGTTAGGGTTAGGCTTAGAGTACGGCTTAGGGTACGGCTTAGGGTACGGGTTCGGGGAGGGCTTCGGGTACGGCATAGTGTATGGGTTAGGGTTAGGGTTAGGGTAAGTGTTAGGGTTAGGGCTCGGTTTAGGGTACGGTTTAGCATTAGGGTACATGTTAGGGTTAGGGTAGGGGTTAGGGTTAGGGTACGCGTTAGTGTTAGGGTAGTTATTAAAGCTATCCCACTCTCTAGATACCCCTTAGCACATAAGGAATATTATTTGGAGGTCCAGCCATGGAGAAGAGTTTAGACACTAGGATAAGATAAGGAACACACCCATTATAAAGAAATCACATTAGGATTCTCTTTTTAAGCTGTTCCTTAAAACACTAGTGCTTAGGAAATCTATTGGAAGCAGAAGCAGTCAAGGGTAGCCTAGGGTTAGGGTTAGGCTTAGGGTACGGCTTAGCGTACGGCTTAGGGTACGGGTTCGGGGAGTGCTTCGGGTACGGCGTAAGGTATGTGTTAGGGTTAGGGTTAGGGTTAGTGTTAGGGTTAGGGCTCGGTTTAGTGTATTGGTTAGGATTAGGGTACGTGTTAGGGTTAGGGTAGGGGTTAGGGTTAGGGTACGCGTTAGTGTTAGGGTAGTTATTAAACCTAACCCACTCTCTAGATACCCCTTAGCACGTAAAGGAATATTATTTGGAGATCCAGCCATGGAGAAGAGTTTAGACACTAGGATAAGATAAGGAACACACCCATTATAAAGAAATCACATTAGGATTCTCTTTTTAAGCTGTTCCTTAAAACACTAGTGCTTAGGAAATCTATTGGAGGCAGAAGCAGTCAAGGGTAGCCTAGGGTTAGGGTTAGGCTTAGAGTACGGCTTAGGGTACGGCTTAGGGTACGGGTTCGGGGAGGGCTTCGGGTACGGCATAGTGTATGGGTTAGGGTTAGGGTTAGGGTTAGTGTAAGGGTTAGGGCTCGGTTTAGGGTACGGTTTAGCATTAGGGTACATGTTAGGGTTAGGGTAGGGGTTAGGGTTAGGGTACGCGTTAGTGTTAGGGTAGTTATTAAAGCTATCCCACTCTCTAGATACCCCTTAGCACATAAGGAATATTATTTGGAGGTCCAGCCATGGAGAAGAGTTTAGACACTAGGATAAGATAAGGAACACACCCATTATAAAGAAATCACATTAGGATTCTCTTTTTAAGCTGTTCCTTAAAACACTAGTGCTTAGGAAATCTATTGGAAGCAGAAGCAGTCAAGGGTAGCCTAGGGTTAGGGTTAGGCTTAGGGTACGGCTTAGCGTACGGCTTAGGGTACGGGTTCGGGGAGTGCTTCGGGTACGGCGTAAGGTATGTGTTAGGGTTAGGGTTAGGGTTAGTGTTAGGGTTAGGGCTCGGTTTAGTGTATTGGTTAGGATTAGGGTACGTGTTAGGGTTAGGGTAGGGGTTAGGGTTAGGGTACGCGTTAGTGTTAGGGTAGTTATTAAACCTAACCCACTCTCTAGATACCCCTTAGCACGTAAAGGAATATTATTTGGAGGTCCAGCCATGGAGAAGAGTTTAGACACTAGGATAAGATAAGGAACACACCCATTATAATGAAATCACATTAGGATTCTCTTTTTAAGGTGTTCCTTAAAACACTAGTGCTTAGGAAATCTATTGGAGCCAGAAGCAGTCAAGGGTAGCCTAGGGTTAGGGTTAGGCTTAGGGTACGGCTTAGGGTACGGCTTAGGGTACGGGTTCGGGGAGGGCTTCGGGTACGGCGTAGGGTATGGGTTAGGGTTAGGGTTAGGGTTAGGGTTAGGGCTCGGTTTAGGGTACGGGTTAGGATTAGGGTACGTGTTAGGGTTAGGGTAGGGGATAGGGTTAGGGTACGCGTTAGGGTTAGGGTAGTTATTAAACCTATCCCACTCTCTAGATACCCCTTAGCACGTAAAGGAATATTATTTGGGGGTCCAGCCATGGAGAAGAGTTTAGACACTAGGATAAGATAAGGAACACACCCACTATAAAGAAATCACATTAGGATTCTCTTTTTAAGCTGTTCCTTAAAACACTAGTGCTTAGGAAATCTATTGGAGGCAGAAGCAGTCAAGGGTAGCCTAGGGTTAGGGTTAGCCTTAGGGTACGGCTTAGCGTACGGCTTAGGGTACGGGTTCGGGGAGGGCTTCGGGTACGGCGTAGGGTATGGGTTAGGGTTAGGGTTAGGGTTAGTGTTAGGGTTAGGGCTCGGTTTAGGTTATTGGTTAGGATTAGGGTACGTGTTATGGTTAGGGTAGGGGTTAGGGTTAGGGTACGCGTTAGTGTTAGGGTAGTTATTAAAGCTATCCCACTCTCTAGATACCCCTTAGCACATAAAGGAATATTATTTGGAGGTCCAGCCATGGAGAAGAGTTTAGACACTAGGATAAGATAAGGAACACACCCATTATAAAGAAATCACATTAGGATTCTCTTTTTAAGCTGTTCCTTAAAACACTAGTGCTTAGGAAATCTATGGGAGGCAGAAGCAGTCAAGGGTAGCCTAGGGTTAGGGTTAGGCTTAGGGTACGGCTTAGGGTACGGCTTAGGGTACGGGTTCGGGGAGGGCTTCGGGTACGGCGTAGGGTATGGGTTAGGGTTAGGGTTAGGGTTAGTGTTAGGTTCAGGGCTCGGTTTGGGGTACGGGTTAGGATTAGGGTACGTGTTAGGGTTAGGGTAGGGGTTAGGGTTAGGTTACGCGTTAGTGTTAGGGTAGTTATTAAACCTAACCCACTCTCTAGATACCCCTTAGCACGTAAAGGAATATTATTTGGAGGTCCAGCCATGGAGAAGAGTTTAGACACTAGGATAAGATAAGGAACACACCCATTATAAAGAAATCACATTAGGATTCTCTTTTTAAGATGTTCCTTAAAACACTAGTGCTTAGGAAATCTATTGGAGGCAGAAGCATTCAAGGGTAGCCTAGGGTTAGGGTTAGGCTTAGGGTTAGGCTTAGGGTACGGCTTAGGGTACGGGTTCGGGGAGGGCTTCTGGTACGGCGTAGGGTATGGGTTAGGGTTAGGGTTAGGGTTAGTGTTAGGGTTAGGGCTCGGTTTAGGGTATTGGTTAGGATTAGGGTACGTGTTAGGGTTAGGGTAGGGGTTAGGGTTAGGGTACGCGTTAGTGTTAGGGTAGTTATTAAACCTAACCCACTCTCTAGATACCCCTTAGCACGTAAAGGAATATTATTTGGAGGTCCAGCCATGGAGAAGAGTTTAGACACTAGGATAAGATAAGGAACACACCCATTATAAAGAAATCACATTAGGATTCTCTTTTTAAGCTGTTCCTTAAAACACTAGTGCTTAGGAAATCTATTGGAGGCAGAAGCAGTCAAGGGTAGCCTAGGGTTAGGGTTAGGCTTAGGGTACGGCTTAGGGTACGGCTTAGGGTACGGGTTCGGGGAGGGCTTCGGGTACGGCGTAGGGTATGGGTTAGGGTTAGGGTTAGGGTTAGTGTTAGGGTTAGAGCTCGGTTTGGGGTACGGGTTAGGATTAGGGTACGTGTTAGGGTTAGGGTAGGGGTTAGGGTTAGGTTACGCGTTAGTGTTAGGGTAGTTATTAAACCTAACCCACTCTCTAGATACCCCTTAGCACGTAAAGGAATATTATTTGGAGGTCCAGCCATGGAGAAGAGTTTAGACACTAGGATAAGATAAGGAACACACCCATTATAAAGAAATCACATTAGGATTCTCTTTTTAAGCTGTTCCTTAAAACACTAGTGCTTAGGAAATCTATTGGAGGCAGAAGCAGTGAAGGGTAGCCTAGGGTTAGGGTTAGGCTTAGGGTACGGCTTAGGGTACGGCTTAGGGTACGGGTTCGGGGAGGGCTTCGGGTACGGCGTAGGGTATGGTTTAGGGTTAGGGTTAGGGTTAGTGTTAGGGTTAGAGCTCGGTTTGGGGTACGGGTTAGGATTAGGGTACGTGTTAGGGTTAGGTTAGGGGTTAGGGTTAGGTTACGCGTTAGTGTTAGGGTAGTTATTAAACCTAACCCACTCTCTAGATACCCCTTAGCACGTAAAGGAATATTATTTGGAGGTCCAGCCATGGAGAAGAGTTTAGACACTAGGATAAGATAAGGAACACACCCATTATAAAGAAATCACATTAGGATTCCCTTTTTAAGCTGTTCCTTAAAACACTAGTGCTTAGGAAATCTATTGGAGGCAGAAGCAGTCAAGGGTAGCCTAGGGTTAGGGTACGGCTTAGGGTACGGCTTAGGGTACGGGTTCGGGGAGGGCTTCGGGTACGGCGTAGGGAATGGGTTAGGGTTACGTTAGGGTTAGTGTTAGGGTTAGGGCTCGGTTTAGGGTATTGGTTAGGATTAGGGTACGTGTTAGGGTTAGGGTAGGGGTTAGGGTTAGGGTACGCGTTAGTGTTAGGGTAGTTATTAAAGCTATCCCACTCTCTAGATACCCCGTAGCACATAAGGAATATTATTTGGAGGTCCAGCCATGGAGAAGAGTTTAGACACTAGGATAAGATAAGGAACACACCCATTATAAAGAAATCACATTAGGATTCTCTTTTTAAGCTGTTCCTTAAAACACTAGTGCTTAGGAAATCTATTGGAGGCAGAAGCAGTCAAGGGAAGCCTAGGGTTAGGGTTAGGCTTAGGGTACGGCTTAGGGTACGGCGTAGGGTATGGGTTCGGGGAGGGCTTCGGGTACGGCGTAGGGTATGGGTTAGGGTTAGGGTTAGGGTTAGTGTTAGGGTTAGGGCTCGGTTTAGGGTATTGGTTAGGATTAGGGTACGTGTTATGGTTAGGGTAGGGGTTAGGGTTAGGGTACGCGTTAGTGTTAGGGTAGTTATTAAAGCTATCCCACTCTCTAGATACCCCTTAGCACATAAAGGAATATTATTTGGAGGTCCAGCCATGGAGAAGAGTTTAGACACTAGGATAAGATAAGGAACACACCCATTATAAAGAAATCACATTAGGATTCTCTTTTTAAGCTGTTCCTTAAAACACTAGTGCTTAGGAAATCTATTGGAGGTAGAAGCATTCAAGGGTAGCCTAGGGTTAGGGTTAGGCTTAGGGTTAGGCTTAGGGTACGGCTTAGGGTACGGGTTCGGGGAGGGCTTCTGGTACGGCGTAGGGTATGGGTTAGGGTTAGGGTTAGGGTTAGTGTTAGGGTTAGGGCTCGGTTTAGGGTATTGGTTAGGATTAGGGTACGTGTTAGGGTTAGGGTAGGGGTTAGGGTTAGGGTACGCGTTAGTGTTAGGGTAGTTATTAAACCTAACCCACTCTCTAGATACCCCTTAGCACGTAAAGGAATATTATTTGGAGGTCCAGCCATGGAGAAGAGTTTAGACACTAGGATAAGATAAGGAACACACCCATTATAATGAAATCACATTAGGATTCTCTTTTTAAGGTGTTCCTTAAAACACTAGTGCTTAGGAAATCTATTGGAGCCAGAAGCAGTCAAGGGTAGCCTAGGGTTAGGGTTAGGCTTAGGGTACGGCTTAGGGTACGGCTTAGGGTACGGGTTCGGGGAGGGCTTCGGGTACGGCGTAGGGTATGGGTTAGGGTTAGGGTTAGGGTTAGGGTTAGGGCTCGGTTTAGGGTACGGGTTAGGATTAGGGTACGTGTTAGGGTTAGGGTAGGGGATAGGGTTAGGGTACGCGTTAGGTTTAGGGTAGTTATTAAACCTATCCCACTCTCTAGATACCCCTTAGCATGTAAAGGAATATTATTTGGGGGTCCAGCCATGGAGAAGAGTTTAGACACTAGGATAAGATAAGGAACACACCCATTATAAAGAAATCACATTAGGATTCTCTTTTTAAGCTGTTCCTTAAAACACTAGTGCTTAGGAAATCTATTGGAGGCAGAAGCAGTCAAGGGTAGCCTAGGGTTAGGGTTAGGCTTAGGGTTAGGCTTAGGGTACGGCTTAGGGTACGGGTTCGGGGAGGGCTTCGGGTACGGCGTAGGGTATGGGTTAGGGTTAGGGTTAGGGTTAGTGTTAGGGTTCGGGTTCGGTTTGGGGTACGGGTTAGGATTAGGGTACGTGTTAGGGTTAGGGTAGGGGATAGGGTTAGGGTACGCGTTAGGGTTAGGGTAGTTATTAAACCTATCCCACTCTCTAGATACCCCTTAGCACGTAAAGGAATATTATTTGGGGGTCCAGCCATGGAGAAGAGTTTAGACACTAGGATAAGATAAGGAACACACCCACTATAAAGAAATCACATTAGGATTCTCTTTTTAAGCTGTTCCTTAAAACACTAGTGCTTAGGAAATCTATTGGAGGCAGAAGCAGTCAAGGGTAGCCTAGGGTTAGGGTTAGGCTTAGGGTACGGCTTAGCTTACGGCTTAGGGTACGGGTTCGGGGAGGGCTTCGGGTACGGCGTAGGGTATGGGTTAGGGTTAGGGTTAGGGTTAGTGTTAGGGTTAGGGCTCGGTTTAGGTTATTGGTTAGGATTAGGGTACGTGTTATGGTTAGGGTAGGGGTTAGGGTTAGGGTACGCGTTAGTGTTAGGGTAGTTATTAAAGCTATCCCACTCTCTAGATACCCCTTAGCACATAAAGGAATATTATTTGGAGGTCCAGCCATGGAGAAGAGTTTAGACACTAGGATAAGATAAGGAACACACCCATTATAAAGAAATCACATTAGGATTCTCTTTTTAAGCTGTTCCTTAAAACACTAGTGCTTAGGAAATCTATGGGAGGCAGAAGCAGTCAAGGGTAGCCTAGGGTTAGGGTTAGGCTTAGGGTACGGCTTAGGGTACGGCTTAGGGTACGGGTTCGGGGAGGGCTTCGGGTACGGCGTAGGGTATGGGTTAGGGTTAGGGTTAGGGTTAGTGTTAGGGTTAGGGCTCGGTTTGGGGTACGGGTTAGGATTAGGGTACGTGTTAGGGTTAGGGTAGGGGTTAGGGTTAGGTTACGCGTTAGTGTTAGGGTAGTTATTAAACCTAACCCACTCTCTAGATACCCCTTAGCACGTAAAGGAATATTATTTGGAGGTCCAGCCATGGAGAAGAGTTTAGACACTAGGATAAGATAAGGAACACACCCATTATAAAGAAATCACATTAGGATTCTCTTTTTAAGATGTTCCTTAAAACACTAGTGCTTAGGAAATCTATTGGAGGCAGAAGCATTCAAGGGTAGCCTAGGGTTAGGGTTAGGCTTAGGGTTAGGCTTAGGGTACGGCTTAGGGTACGGGTTCGTGGAGGGCTTCGGGTACGGCGTAGGGTATGGGTTAGGGTTAGGGTTAGGGTTAGTGTTAGGGTTAGGGCTCGGTTTAGGGTATTGGTTAGGATTAGGGTACGTGTTATGGTTAGGGTAGGGGTTAGGGTTAGGGTACGCGTTAGTGTTAGGGTAGTTATTAAAGCTATCCCACTCTCTAGATACCCCTTAGCACATAAAGGAATATTATTTGGAGGTCCAGCCATGGAGAAGAGTTTAGACACTAGGATAAGATAAGGAACACACCCATTATAAAGAAATCACATTAGGATTCTCTGTTTAAGCTGTTCCTTAAAACACTAGTGCTTAGGAAATCTATTGGAGGTAGAAGCATTCAAGGGTAGCCTAGGGTTAGGGTTAGGCTTAGGGTTAGGCTTAGGGTACGGCTTAGGGTACGGGTTCGGGGAGGGCTTCTGGTACGGCGTAGGGTATGGGTTAGGGTTAGGGTTAGGGTTAGTGTTAGGGTTAGGGCTCGGTTTAGGGTATTGGTTAGGATTAGGGTACGTGTTAGGGTTAGGGTAGGGGTTAGGGTTAGGGTACGCGTTAGTGTTAGGGTAGTTATTAAACCTAACCCACTCTCTAGATACCCCTTAGCACGTAAAGGAATATTATTTGGAGGTCCAGCCATGGAGAAGAGTTTAGACACTAGGATAAGATAAGGAACACACCCATTATAATGAAATCACATTAGGATTCTCTTTTTAAGGTGTTCCTTAAAACACTAGTGCTTAGGAAATCTATTGGAGCCAGAAGCAGTCAAGGGTAGCCTAGGGTTAGGGTTAGGCTTAGGGTACGGCTTAGGGTACGGCTTAGGGTACGGGTTCGGGGAGGGCTTCGGGTACGGCGTAGGGTATGGGTTAGGGTTAGGGTTAGGGTTAGGGTTAGGGCTCGGTTTAGGGTACGGGTTAGGATTAGGGTACGTGTTAGGGTTAGGGTAGGGGATAGGGTTAGGGTACGCGTTAGGTTTAGGGTAGTTATTAAACCTATCCCACTCTCTAGATACCCCTT
>NW_028124105.1:0-27989 GCF_965194825.1 Balaenoptera physalus | reverse complement strand
AGGTTGGGTGAGCAAACGCAGACCCTTTAAAGTAATACTGCGTGCTACCCATCGCATGGGTCCCAAATCTCCAGGTTCAAGGGCATCTTCCTACATCGAAAACATGCATGAGAAACCCAGAAGATGGTACACCGTGTGATGGGGAAAGGTTTCTAAAACGCACCTCATTTCTCATCTCCTTGTGCTCGGGTTCGCCATTCCAGCCACTTTACTAGCAATCTCCCTACTTGGAGCATCAGCACCTTTAACCTCCTGTTCCGTACAGGTTGCTATTTGTCCTGAGGATGAACGGGAAGACGGGGAACCAATGAGAGACTAGCTCTTGGTGTTGGGACAGGCACAGGTCACTCTATTTTCCCATCAGGAAGAAGAATTAACCACAGGCTCAGCCTGCCCCCCGGAACCAGAACAGGGCCTGAAGCCATCCTGCGCTTTTGCGGCCAGCTCCCGAAAAAGCGAGTTGTAAAATGGAGCTTCAGGGCACTGCAATTCACAAACCTGCACAGTTATAAATGATAACTCTCGTCCACAAATATATTGAGGGAAGGCAAAGACGAGGAATTGAAATCAAGGCAGAATTGCAGGAAACAGATTTCAGGAGGTAGATTCGAATCGCCTTGAAAGCACATGAAAAGCGGCAAAACGTTGACAATGATGCCCTTGGCCAAAAAGGGCGTATGCGTTTTTTCCTGAATATATTCAGGAAAAAACGCATACGCCCTTTTTGGCCAACCAAGCAACCTGGAAAGGCAAATCAGCGCTACAAAGAAGTCTCGCTTCCCATCGGTCAAAAGGGCCATGCTGAAAAAAGTGTCAAAACCAGAAATGCAGGACAGGCCATGGAGAAATGGGAGCCTTGCTACACTGATGGGCGGGATGTAAATTGCCAACAGCCACTCTGGAGAAGTGTACGGTGTGTCCTGAAACATCTAAAAAACACAGCTTAGAGAGCATAGGGCACTTCCACGCATGGGGGTATAAAGTGGGAAAATTAAAAATCAGCAAGACACAAGCACCCCAAAGTTTAGGGCTGCTCTGTTGACAAGGACCTCCACTTCATTCCACCTTAAATATCCCAGGAAAGCGAAAAATGGATAAAAAATTTGAGGTCCATATGTACAATGGATTATCACTCAGCCATGAAATCAATGTCATAAGGCTAGTAGCAGCATGATGAGTGGATTTAGGTCCGACGATTCTAAGTGACATAAGTCACACAGAAAAGGACACTTCTCATAAGGTGTCACTTATAGAGGGAATGTAAAAACCGTTACACTTGAACTGAATTACAAAACAGAACAGAGTCACACATGCAGAAAACACACTATGGCTGCTTAACGGGAAAGGTGAGGTGGGGTGATACATAAAACAAGAGTTTCAAATTAGCTCAGATACCGTTCCATAAACCCAATATGTAACAGACAAGACCTACTCCTTGCTCAGAGAACTGGACTCAACACGCCCGATTCACCGCACAAGAATATATCTGACTAGTAATAATCTTAAAACCTATGTATTGATATCTCTCTGTTAGTGTGTCAAGTGGGTGTAAAGCGGCATAAACACAGCCGTGAAAAGCAGCTAAACCCCATTATAAAAATAAATTACTTTTCAAAACCCATGAAACAAAGACAGTGAAAGAGAGAGAAATTCTTACACAATTCGTTCAGGGTCTGTGATGCAACCTGGATTGACCATATCTAGACCCACAGCTGGATGAGACATAAGGGTGGACACTCTTGGGGCTGAGAGGTTTGGTGAGGTTGGGTGAGCAAACGCAGACCCTTTAAAGTAATACTGCGTGCTACCCATCGCATGGGTCCCAAATCTCCAGGTTCAAGGGCATCTTCCTACATCGAAAACATGCATGAGAAACCCAGAAGATGGTACACCGTGTGATGGGGAAAGGTTTCTAAAACGCACCTCATTTCTCATCTCCTTGTGCTCGGGTTCGCCATTCCAGCCACTTTACTAGCAATCTCCCTACTTGGAGCATCAGCACCTTTAACCTCCTGTTCCGTACAGGTTGCTATTTGTCCTGAGGATGAACGGGAAGACGGGGAACCAATGAGAGACTAGCTCTTGGTGTTGGGACAGGCACAGGTCACTCTATTTTCCCATCAGGAAGAAGAATTAACCACAGGCTCAGCCTGCCCCCCGGAACCAGAACAGGGCCTGAAGCCATCCTGCGCTTTTGCGGCCAGCTCCCGAAAAAGCGAGTTGTAAAATGGAGCTTCAGGGCACTGCAATTCACAAACCTGCACAGTTATAAATGATAACTCTCGTCCACAAATATATTGAGGGAAGGCAAAGACGAGGAATTGAAATCAAGGCAGAATTGCAGGAAACAGATTTCAGGAGGTAGATTCGAATCGCCTTGAAAGCACATGAAAAGCGGCAAAACGTTGACAATGATGCCCTTGGCCAAAAAGGGCGTATGCGTTTTTTCCTGAATATATTCAGGAAAAAACGCATACGCCCTTTTTGGCCAACCAAGCAACCTGGAAAGGCAAATCAGCGCTACAAAGAAGTCTCGCTTCCCATCGGTCAAAAGGGCCATGCTGAAAAAAGTGTCAAAACCAGAAATGCAGGACAGGCCATGGAGAAATGGGAGCCTTGCTACACTGATGGGCGGGATGTAAATTGCCAACAGCCACTCTGGAGAAGTGTACGGTGTGTCCTGAAACATCTAAAAAACACAGCTTAGAGAGCATAGGGCACTTCCACGCATGGGGGTATAAAGTGGGAAAATTAAAAATCAGCAAGACACAAGCACCCCAAAGTTTAGGGCTGCTCTGTTGACAAGGACCTCCACTTCATTCCACCTTAAATATCCCAGGAAAGCGAAAAATGGATAAAAAATTTGAGGTCCATATGTACAATGGATTATCACTCAGCCATGAAATCAATGTCATAAGGCTAGTAGCAGCATGATGAGTGGATTTAGGTCCGACGATTCTAAGTGACATAAGTCACACAGAAAAGGACACTTCTCATAAGGTGTCACTTATAGAGGGAATGTAAAAACCGTTACACTTGAACTGAATTACAAAACAGAACAGAGTCACACATGCAGAAAACACACTATGGCTGCTTAACGGGAAAGGTGAGGTGGGGTGATACATAAAACAAGAGTTTCAAATTAGCTCAGATACCGTTCCATAAACCCAATATGTAACAGACAAGACCTACTCCTTGCTCAGAGAACTGGACTCAACACGCCCGATTCACCGCACAAGAATATATCTGACTAGTAATAATCTTAAAACCTATGTATTGATATCTCTCTGTTAGTGTGTCAAGTGGGTGTAAAGCGGCATAAACACAGCCGTGAAAAGCAGCTAAACCCCATTATAAAAATAAATTACTTTTCAAAACCCATGAAACAAAGACAGTGAAAGAGAGAGAAATTCTTACACAATTCGTTCAGGGTCTGTGATGCAACCTGGATTGACCATATCTAGACCCACAGCTGGATGAGACATAAGGGTGGACACTCTTGGGGCTGAGAGGTTTGGTGAGGTTGGGTGAGCAAACGCAGACCCTTTAAAGTAATACTGCGTGCTACCCATCGCATGGGTCCCAAATCTCCAGGTTCAAGGGCATCTTCCTACATCGAAAACATGCATGAGAAACCCAGAAGATGGTACACCGTGTGATGGGGAAAGGTTTCTAAAACGCACCTCATTTCTCATCTCCTTGTGCTCGGGTTCGCCATTCCAGCCACTTTACTAGCAATCTCCCTACTTGGAGCATCAGCACCTTTAACCTCCTGTTCCGTACAGGTTGCTATTTGTCCTGAGGATGAACGGGAAGACGGGGAACCAATGAGAGACTAGCTCTTGGTGTTGGGACAGGCACAGGTCACTCTATTTTCCCATCAGGAAGAAGAATTAACCACAGGCTCAGCCTGCCCCCCGGAACCAGAACAGGGCCTGAAGCCATCCTGCGCTTTTGCGGCCAGCTCCCGAAAAAGCGAGTTGTAAAATGGAGCTTCAGGGCACTGCAATTCACAAACCTGCACAGTTATAAATGATAACTCTCGTCCACAAATATATTGAGGGAAGGCAAAGACGAGGAATTGAAATCAAGGCAGAATTGCAGGAAACAGATTTCAGGAGGTAGATTCGAATCGCCTTGAAAGCACATGAAAAGCGGCAAAACGTTGACAATGATGCCCTTGGCCAAAAAGGGCGTATGCGTTTTTTCCTGAATATATTCAGGAAAAAACGCATACGCCCTTTTTGGCCAACCAAGCAACCTGGAAAGGCAAATCAGCGCTACAAAGAAGTCTCGCTTCCCATCGGTCAAAAGGGCCATGCTGAAAAAAGTGTCAAAACCAGAAATGCAGGACAGGCCATGGAGAAATGGGAGCCTTGCTACACTGATGGGCGGGATGTAAATTGCCAACAGCCACTCTGGAGAAGTGTACGGTGTGTCCTGAAACATCTAAAAAACACAGCTTAGAGAGCATAGGGCACTTCCACGCATGGGGGTATAAAGTGGGAAAATTAAAAATCAGCAAGACACAAGCACCCCAAAGTTTAGGGCTGCTCTGTTGACAAGGACCTCCACTTCATTCCACCTTAAATATCCCAGGAAAGCGAAAAATGGATAAAAAATTTGAGGTCCATATGTACAATGGATTATCACTCAGCCATGAAATCAATGTCATAAGGCTAGTAGCAGCATGATGAGTGGATTTAGGTCCGACGATTCTAAGTGACATAAGTCACACAGAAAAGGACACTTCTCATAAGGTGTCACTTATAGAGGGAATGTAAAAACCGTTACACTTGAACTGAATTACAAAACAGAACAGAGTCACACATGCAGAAAACACACTATGGCTGCTTAACGGGAAAGGTGAGGTGGGGTGATACATAAAACAAGAGTTTCAAATTAGCTCAGATACCGTTCCATAAACCCAATATGTAACAGACAAGACCTACTCCTTGCTCAGAGAACTGGACTCAACACGCCCGATTCACCGCACAAGAATATATCTGACTAGTAATAATCTTAAAACCTATGTATTGATATCTCTCTGTTAGTGTGTCAAGTGGGTGTAAAGCGGCATAAACACAGCCGTGAAAAGCAGCTAAACCCCATTATAAAAATAAATTACTTTTCAAAACCCATGAAACAAAGACAGTGAAAGAGAGAGAAATTCTTACACAATTCGTTCAGGGTCTGTGATGCAACCTGGATTGACCATATCTAGACCCACAGCTGGATGAGACATAAGGGTGGACACTCTTGGGGCTGAGAGGTTTGGTGAGGTTGGGTGAGCAAACGCAGACCCTTTAAAGTAATACTGCGTGCTACCCATCGCATGGGTCCCAAATCTCCAGGTTCAAGGGCATCTTCCTACATCGAAAACATGCATGAGAAACCCAAAAGATGGTACACCGTGTGATGGGGAAAGGTTTCTAAAACGCACCTCATTTCTCATCTCCTTGTGCTCGGGTTCGCCATTCCAGCCACTTTACTAGCAATCTCCCTACTTGGAGCATCAGCACCTTTAACCTCCTGTTCCGTACAGGTTGCTATTTGTCCTGAGGATGAACGGGAAGACGGGGAACCAATGAGAGACTAGCTCTTGGTGTTGGGACAGGCACAGGTCACTCTATTTTCCCATCAGGAAGAAGAATTAACCACAGGCTCAGCCTGCCCCCCGGAACCAGAACAGGGCCTGAAGCCATCCTGCGCTTTTGCGGCCAGCTCCCGAAAAAGCGAGTTGTAAAATGGAGCTTCAGGGCACTGCAATTCACAAACCTGCACAGTTATAAATGATAACTCTCGTCCACAAATATATTGAGGGAAGGCAAAGACGAGGAATTGAAATCAAGGCAGAATTGCAGGAAACAGATTTCAGGAGGTAGATTCGAATCGCCTTGAAAGCACATGAAAAGCGGCAAAACGTTGACAATGATGCCCTTGGCCAAAAAGGGCGTATGCGTTTTTTCCTGAATATATTCAGGAAAAAACGCATACGCCCTTTTTGGCCAACCAAGCAACCTGGAAAGGCAAATCAGCGCTACAAAGAAGTCTCGCTTCCCATCGGTCAAAAGGGCCATGCTGAAAAAAGTGTCAAAACCAGAAATGCAGGACAGGCCATGGAGAAATGGGAGCCTTGCTACACTGATGGGCGGGATGTAAATTGCCAACAGCCACTCTGGAGAAGTGTACGGTGTGTCCTGAAACATCTAAAAAACACAGCTTAGAGAGCATAGGGCACTTCCACGCATGGGGGTATAAAGTGGGAAAATTAAAAATCAGCAAGACACAAGCACCCCAAAGTTTAGGGCTGCTCTGTTGACAAGGACCTCCACTTCATTCCACCTTAAATATCCCAGGAAAGCGAAAAATGGATAAAAAATTTGAGGTCCATATGTACAATGGATTATCACTCAGCCATGAAATCAATGTCATAAGGCTAGTAGCAGCATGATGAGTGGATTTAGGTCCGACGATTCTAAGTGACATAAGTCACACAGAAAAGGACACTTCTCATAAGGTGTCACTTATAGAGGGAATGTAAAAACCGTTACACTTGAACTGAATTACAAAACAGAACAGAGTCACACATGCAGAAAACACACTATGGCTGCTTAACGGGAAAGGTGAGGTGGGGTGATACATAAAACAAGAGTTTCAAATTAGCTCAGATACCGTTCCATAAACCCAATATGTAACAGACAAGACCTACTCCTTGCTCAGAGAACTGGACTCAACACGCCCGATTCACCGCACAAGAATATATCTGACTAGTAATAATCTTAAAACCTATGTATTGATATCTCTCTGTTAGTGTGTCAAGTGGGTGTAAAGCGGCATAAACACAGCCGTGAAAAGCAGCTAAACCCCATTATAAAAATAAATTACTTTTCAAAACCCATGAAACAAAGACAGTGAAAGAGAGAGAAATTCTTACACAATTCGTTCAGGGTCTGTGATGCAACCTGGATTGACCATATCTAGACCCACAGCTGGATGAGACATAAGGGTGGACACTCTTGGGGCTGAGAGGTTTGGTGAGGTTGGGTGAGCAAACGCAGACCCTTTAAAGTAATACTGCGTGCTACCCATCGCATGGGTCCCAAATCTCCAGGTTCAAGGGCATCTTCCTACATCGAAAACATGCATGAGAAACCCAAAAGATGGTACACCGTGTGATGGGGAAAGGTTTCTAAAACGCACCTCATTTCTCATCTCCTTGTGCTCGGGTTCGCCATTCCAGCCACTTTACTAGCAATCTCCCTACTTGGAGCATCAGCACCTTTAACCTCCTGTTCCGTACAGGTTGCTATTTGTCCTGAGGATGAACGGGAAGACGGGGAACCAATGAGAGACTAGCTCTTGGTGTTGGGACAGGCACAGGTCACTCTATTTTCCCATCAGGAAGAAGAATTAACCACAGGCTCAGCCTGCCCCCCGGAACCAGAACAGGGCCTGAAGCCATCCTGCGCTTTTGCGGCCAGCTCCCGAAAAAGCGAGTTGTAAAATGGAGCTTCAGGGCACTGCAATTCACAAACCTGCACAGTTATAAATGATAACTCTCGTCCACAAATATATTGAGGGAAGGCAAAGACGAGGAATTGAAATCAAGGCAGAATTGCAGGAAACAGATTTCAGGAGGTAGATTCGAATCGCCTTGAAAGCACATGAAAAGCGGCAAAACGTTGACAATGATGCCCTTGGCCAAAAAGGGCGTATGCGTTTTTTCCTGAATATATTCAGGAAAAAACGCATACGCCCTTTTTGGCCAACCAAGCAACCTGGAAAGGCAAATCAGCGCTACAAAGAAGTCTCGCTTCCCATCGGTCAAAAGGGCCATGCTGAAAAAAGTGTCAAAACCAGAAATGCAGGACAGGCCATGGAGAAATGGGAGCCTTGCTACACTGATGGGCGGGATGTAAATTGCCAACAGCCACTCTGGAGAAGTGTACGGTGTGTCCTGAAACATCTAAAAAACACAGCTTAGAGAGCATAGGGCACTTCCACGCATGGGGGTATAAAGTGGGAAAATTAAAAATCAGCAAGACACAAGCACCCCAAAGTTTAGGGCTGCTCTGTTGACAAGGACCTCCACTTCATTCCACCTTAAATATCCCAGGAAAGCGAAAAATGGATAAAAAATTTGAGGTCCATATGTACAATGGATTATCACTCAGCCATGAAATCAATGTCATAAGGCTAGTAGCAGCATGATGAGTGGATTTAGGTCCGACGATTCTAAGTGACATAAGTCACACAGAAAAGGACACTTCTCATAAGGTGTCACTTATAGAGGGAATGTAAAAACCGTTACACTTGAACTGAATTACAAAACAGAACAGAGTCACACATGCAGAAAACACACTATGGCTGCTTAACGGGAAAGGTGAGGTGGGGTGATACATAAAACAAGAGTTTCAAATTAGCTCAGATACCGTTCCATAAACCCAATATGTAACAGACAAGACCTACTCCTTGCTCAGAGAACTGGACTCAACACGCCCGATTCACCGCACAAGAATATATCTGACTAGTAATAATCTTAAAACCTATGTATTGATATCTCTCTGTTAGTGTGTCAAGTGGGTGTAAAGCGGCATAAACACAGCCGTGAAAAGCAGCTAAACCCCATTATAAAAATAAATTACTTTTCAAAACCCATGAAACAAAGACAGTGAAAGAGAGAGAAATTCTTACACAATTCGTTCAGGGTCTGTGATGCAACCTGGATTGACCATATCTAGACCCACAGCTGGATGAGACATAAGGGTGGACACTCTTGGGGCTGAGAGGTTTGGTGAGGTTGGGTGAGCAAACGCAGACCCTTTAAAGTAATACTGCGTGCTACCCATCGCATGGGTCCCAAATCTCCAGGTTCAAGGGCATCTTCCTACATCGAAAACATGCATGAGAAACCCAGAAGATGGTACACCGTGTGATGGGGAAAGGTTTCTAAAACGCACCTCATTTCTCATCTCCTTGTGCTCGGGTTCGCCATTCCAGCCACTTTACTAGCAATCTCCCTACTTGGAGCATCAGCACCTTTAACCTCCTGTTCCGTACAGGTTGCTATTTGTCCTGAGGATGAACGGGAAGACGGGGAACCAATGAGAGACTAGCTCTTGGTGTTGGGACAGGCACAGGTCACTCTATTTTCCCATCAGGAAGAAGAATTAACCACAGGCTCAGCCTGCCCCCCGGAACCAGAACAGGGCCTGAAGCCATCCTGCGCTTTTGCGGCCAGCTCCCGAAAAAGCGAGTTGTAAAATGGAGCTTCAGGGCACTGCAATTCACAAACCTGCACAGTTATAAATGATAACTCTCGTCCACAAATATATTGAGGGAAGGCAAAGACGAGGAATTGAAATCAAGGCAGAATTGCAGGAAACAGATTTCAGGAGGTAGATTCGAATCGCCTTGAAAGCACATGAAAAGCGGCAAAACGTTGACAATGATGCCCTTGGCCAAAAAGGGCGTATGCGTTTTTTCCTGAATATATTCAGGAAAAAACGCATACGCCCTTTTTGGCCAACCAAGCAACCTGGAAAGGCAAATCAGCGCTACAAAGAAGTCTCGCTTCCCATCGGTCAAAAGGGCCATGCTGAAAAAAGTGTCAAAACCAGAAATGCAGGACAGGCCATGGAGAAATGGGAGCCTTGCTACACTGATGGGCGGGATGTAAATTGCCAACAGCCACTCTGGAGAAGTGTACGGTGTGTCCTGAAACATCTAAAAAACACAGCTTAGAGAGCATAGGGCACTTCCACGCATGGGGGTATAAAGTGGGAAAATTAAAAATCAGCAAGACACAAGCACCCCAAAGTTTAGGGCTGCTCTGTTGACAAGGACCTCCACTTCATTCCACCTTAAATATCCCAGGAAAGCGAAAAATGGATAAAAAATTTGAGGTCCATATGTACAATGGATTATCACTCAGCCATGAAATCAATGTCATAAGGCTAGTAGCAGCATGATGAGTGGATTTAGGTCCGACGATTCTAAGTGACATAAGTCACACAGAAAAGGACACTTCTCATAAGGTGTCACTTATAGAGGGAATGTAAAAACCGTTACACTTGAACTGAATTACAAAACAGAACAGAGTCACACATGCAGCAAACACACTATGGCTGCTTAACGGGAAAGGTGAGGTGGGGTGATACATAAAACAAGAGTTTCAAATTAGCTCAGATACCGTTCCATAAACCCAATATGTAACAGACAAGACCTACTCCTTGCTCAGAGAACTGGACTCAACACGCCCGATTCACCGCACAAGAATATATCTGACTAGTAATAATCTTAAAACCTATGTATTGATATCTCTCTGTTAGTGTGTCAAGTGGGTGTAAAGCGGCATAAACACAGCCGTGAAAAGCAGCTAAACCCCATTATAAAAATAAATTACTTTTCAAAACCCATGAAACAAAGACAGTGAAAGAGAGAGAAATTCTTACACAATTCGTTCAGGGTCTGTGATGCAACCTGGATTGACCATATCTAGACCCACAGCTGGATGAGACATAAGGGTGGACACTCTTGGGGCTGAGAGGTTTGGTGAGGTTGGGTGAGCAAACGCAGACCCTTTAAAGTAATACTGCGTGCTACCCATCGCATGGGTCCCAAATCTCCAGGTTCAAGGGCATCTTCCTACATCGAAAACATGCATGAGAAACCCAGAAGATGGTACACCGTGTGATGGGGAAAGGTTTCTAAAACGCACCTCATTTCTCATCTCCTTGTGCTCGGGTTCGCCATTCCAGCCACTTTACTAGCAATCTCCCTACTTGGAGCATCAGCACCTTTAACCTCCTGTTCCGTACAGGTTGCTATTTGTCCTGAGGATGAACGGGAAGACGGGGAACCAATGAGAGACTAGCTCTTGGTGTTGGGACAGGCACAGGTCACTCTATTTTCCCATCAGGAAGAAGAATTAACCACAGGCTCAGCCTGCCCCCCGGAACCAGAACAGGGCCTGAAGCCATCCTGCGCTTTTGCGGCCAGCTCCCGAAAAAGCGAGTTGTAAAATGGAGCTTCAGGGCACTGCAATTCACAAACCTGCACAGTTATAAATGATAACTCTCGTCCACAAATATATTGAGGGAAGGCAAAGACGAGGAATTGAAATCAAGGCAGAATTGCAGGAAACAGATTTCAGGAGGTAGATTCGAATCGCCTTGAAAGCACATGAAAAGCGGCAAAACGTTGACAATGATGCCCTTGGCCAAAAAGGGCGTATGCGTTTTTTCCTGAATATATTCAGGAAAAAACGCATACGCCCTTTTTGGCCAACCAAGCAACCTGGAAAGGCAAATCAGCGCTACAAAGAAGTCTCGCTTCCCATCGGTCAAAAGGGCCATGCTGAAAAAAGTGTCAAAACCAGAAATGCAGGACAGGCCATGGAGAAATGGGAGCCTTGCTACACTGATGGGCGGGATGTAAATTGCCAACAGCCACTCTGGAGAAGTGTACGGTGTGTCCTGAAACATCTAAAAAACACAGCTTAGAGAGCATAGGGCACTTCCACGCATGGGGGTATAAAGTGGGAAAATTAAAAATCAGCAAGACACAAGCACCCCAAAGTTTAGGGCTGCTCTGTTGACAAGGACCTCCACTTCATTCCACCTTAAATATCCCAGGAAAGCGAAAAATGGATAAAAAATTTGAGGTCCATATGTACAATGGATTATCACTCAGCCATGAAATCAATGTCATAAGGCTAGTAGCAGCATGATGAGTGGATTTAGGTCCGACGATTCTAAGTGACATAAGTCACACAGAAAAGGACACTTCTCATAAGGTGTCACTTATAGAGGGAATGTAAAAACCGTTACACTTGAACTGAATTACAAAACAGAACAGAGTCACACATGCAGCAAACACACTATGGCTGCTTAACGGGAAAGGTGAGGTGGGGTGATACATAAAACAAGAGTTTCAAATTAGCTCAGATACCGTTCCATAAACCCAATATGTAACAGACAAGACCTACTCCTTGCTCAGAGAACTGGACTCAACACGCCCGATTCACCGCACAAGAATATATCTGACTAGTAATAATCTTAAAACCTATGTATTGATATCTCTCTGTTAGTGTGTCAAGTGGGTGTAAAGCAGCATAAACACAGCCGTGAAAAGCAGCTAAACCCCATTATAAAAATAAATTACTTTTCAAAACCCATGAAACAAAGACAGTGAAAGAGAGAGAAATTCTTACACAATTCGTTCAGGGTCTGTGATGCAACCTGGATTGACCATATCTAGACCCACAGCTGGATGAGACATAAGGGTGGACACTCTTGGGGCTGAGAGGTTTGGTGAGGTTGGGTGAGCAAACGCAGACCCTTTAAAGTAATACTGCGTGCTACCCATCGCATGGGTCCCAAATCTCCAGGTTCAAGGGCATCTTCCTACATCAAAAACATGCATGAGAAACCCAGAAGATGGTACACCGTGTGATGGGGAAAGGTTTCTAAAACGCACCTCATTTCTCATCTCCTTGTGCTCGGGTTCGCCATTCCAGCCACTTTACTAGCAATCTCCCCTACTTGGAGCATCAGCACCTTTAACCTCCTGTTCCGTACAGGTTGCTATTTGTGATGAGGATGAACGGGAAGACGGGGAACCAATGAGAGACTAGCTCTTGGTGTTGGGACAGGCACAGGTCACTCTATTTTCCCATCAGGAAGAAGAATTAACCACAGGCTCAGCCTGCCCCCCGGAACCAGAACAGGGCCTGAAGCCATCCTGCGCTTTTGCGGCCAGCTCCCGAAAAAGCGAGTTGTAAAATGGAGCTTCAGGGCACTGCAATTCACAAACCTGCACAGTTATAAATGATAACTCTCGTCCACAAATATATTGAGGGAAGGCAAAGACGAGGAATTGAAATCAAGGCAGAATTGCAGGAAACAGATTTCAGGAGGTAGATTCGAATCGCCTTGAAAGCACATGAAAAGCGGCAAAACGTTGACAATGATGCCCTTGGCCAAAAAGGGCGTATGCGTTTTTTCCTGAATATATTCAGGAAAAAACGCATACGCCCTTTTTGGCCAACCAAGCAACCTGGAAAGGCAAATCAGCGCTACAAAGAAGTCTCGCTTCCCATCGGTCAAAAGGGCCATGCTGAAAAAAGTGTCAAAACCAGAAATGCAGGACAGGCCATGGAGAAATGGGAGCCTTGCTACACTGATGGGCGGGATGTAAATTGCCAACAGCCACTCTGGAGAAGTGTACGGTGTGTCCTGAAACATCTAAAAAACACAGCTTAGAGAGCATAGGGCACTTCCACGCATGGGGGTATAAAGTGGGAAAATTAAAAATCAGCAAGACACAAGCACCCCAAAGTTTAGGGCTGCTCTGTTGACAAGGACCTCCACTTCATTCCACCTTAAATATCCCAGGAAAGCGAAAAATGGATAAAAAATTTGAGGTCCATATGTACAATGGATTATCACTCAGCCATGAAATCAATGTCATAAGGCTAGTAGCAGCATGATGAGTGGATTTAGGTCCGACGATTCTAAGTGACATAAGTCACACAGAAAAGGACACTTCTCATAAGGTGTCACTTATAGAGGGAATGTAAAAACCGTTACACTTGAACTGAATTACAAAACAGAACAGAGTCACACATGCAGAAAACACACTATGGCTGCTTAACGGGAAAGGTGAGGTGGGGTGATACATAAAACAAGAGTTTCAAATTAGCTCAGATACCGTTCCATAAACCCAATATGTAACAGACAAGACCTACTCCTTGCTCAGAGAACTGGACTCAACACGCCCGATTCACCGCACAAGAATATATCTGACTAGTAATAATCTTAAAACCTATGTATTGATATCTCTCTGTTAGTGTGTCAAGTGGGTGTAAAGCAGCATAAACACAGCCGTGAAAAGCAGCTAAACCCCATTATAAAAATAAATTACTTTTCAAAACCCATGAAACAAAGACAGTGAAAGAGAGAGAAATTCTTACACAATTCGTTCAGGGTCTGTGATGCAACCTGGATTGACCATATCTAGACCCACAGCTGGATGAGACATAAGGGTGGACACTCTTGGGGCTGAGAGGTTTGGTGAGGTTGGGTGAGCAAACGCAGACCCTTTAAAGTAATACTGCGTGCTACCCATCGCATGGGTCCCAAATCTCCAGGTTCAAGGGCATCTTCCTACATCGAAAACATGCATGAGAAACCCAGAAGATGGTACACCGTGTGATGGGGAAAGGTTTCTAAAACGCACCTCATTTCTCATCTCCTTGTGCTCGGGTTCGCCATTCCAGCCACTTTACTAGCAATCTCCCTACTTGGAGCATCAGCACCTTTAACCTCCTGTTCCGTACAGGTTGCTATTTGTCCTGAGGATGAACGGGAAGACGGGGAACCAATGAGAGACTAGCTCTTGGTGTTGGGACAGGCACAGGTCACTCTATTTTCCCATCAGGAAGAAGAATTAACCACAGGCTCAGCCTGCCCCCCGGAACCAGAACAGGGCCTGAAGCCATCCTGCGCTTTTGCGGCCAGCTCCCGAAAAAGCGAGTTGTAAAATGGAGCTTCAGGGCACTGCAATTCACAAACCTGCACAGTTATAAATGATAACTCTCGTCCACAAATATATTGAGGGAAGGCAAAGACGAGGAATTGAAATCAAGGCAGAATTGCAGGAAACAGATTTCAGGAGGTAGATTCGAATCGCCTTGAAAGCACATGAAAAGCGGCAAAACGTTGACAATGATGCCCTTGGCCAAAAAGGGCGTATGCGTTTTTTCCTGAATATATTCAGGAAAAAACGCATACGCCCTTTTTGGCCAACCAAGCAACCTGGAAAGGCAAATCAGCGCTACAAAGAAGTCTCGCTTCCCATCGGTCAAAAGGGCCATGCTGAAAAAAGTGTCAAAACCAGAAATGCAGGACAGGCCATGGAGAAATGGGAGCCTTGCTACACTGATGGGCGGGATGTAAATTGCCAACAGCCACTCTGGAGAAGTGTACGGTGTGTCCTGAAACATCTAAAAAACACAGCTTAGAGAGCATAGGGCACTTCCACGCATGGGGGTATAAAGTGGGAAAATTAAAAATCAGCAAGACACAAGCACCCCAAAGTTTAGGGCTGCTCTGTTGACAAGGACCTCCACTTCATTCCACCTTAAATATCCCAGGAAAGCGAAAAATGGATAAAAAATTTGAGGTCCATATGTACAATGGATTATCACTCAGCCATGAAATCAATGTCATAAGGCTAGTAGCAGCATGATGAGTGGATTTAGGTCCGACGATTCTAAGTGACATAAGTCACACAGAAAAGGACACTTCTCATAAGGTGTCACTTATAGAGGGAATGTAAAAACCGTTACACTTGAACTGAATTACAAAACAGAACAGAGTCACACATGCAGAAAACACACTATGGCTGCTTAACGGGAAAGGTGAGGTGGGGTGATACATAAAACAAGAGTTTCAAATTAGCTCAGATACCGTTCCATAAACCCAATATGTAACAGACAAGACCTACTCCTTGCTCAGAGAACTGGACTCAACACGCCCGATTCACCGCACAAGAATATATCTGACTAGTAATAATCTTAAAACCTATGTATTGATATCTCTCTGTTAGTGTGTCAAGTGGGTGTAAAGCGGCATAAACACAGCCGTGAAAAGCAGCTAAACCCCATTATAAAAATAAATTACTTTTCAAAACCCATGAAACAAAGACAGTGAAAGAGAGAGAAATTCTTACACAATTCGTTCAGGGTCTGTGATGCAACCTGGATTGACCATATCTAGACCCACAGCTGGATGAGACATAAGGGTGGACACTCTTGGGGCTGAGAGGTTTGGTGAGGTTGGGTGAGCAAACGCAGACCCTTTAAAGTAATACTGCGTGCTACCCATCGCATGGGTCCCAAATCTCCAGGTTCAAGGGCATCTTCCTACATCGAAAACATGCATGAGAAACCCAGAAGATGGTACACCGTGTGATGGGGAAAGGTTTCTAAAACGCACCTCATTTCTCATCTCCTTGTGCTCGGGTTCGCCATTCCAGCCACTTTACTAGCAATCTCCCTACTTGGAGCATCAGCACCTTTAACCTCCTGTTCCGTACAGGTTGCTATTTGTCCTGAGGATGAACGGGAAGACGGGGAACCAATGAGAGACTAGCTCTTGGTGTTGGGACAGGCACAGGTCACTCTATTTTCCCATCAGGAAGAAGAATTAACCACAGGCTCAGCCTGCCCCCCGGAACCAGAACAGGGCCTGAAGCCATCCTGCGCTTTTGCGGCCAGCTCCCGAAAAAGCGAGTTGTAAAATGGAGCTTCAGGGCACTGCAATTCACAAACCTGCACAGTTATAAATGATAACTCTCGTCCACAAATATATTGAGGGAAGGCAAAGACGAGGAATTGAAATCAAGGCAGAATTGCAGGAAACAGATTTCAGGAGGTAGATTCGAATCGCCTTGAAAGCACATGAAAAGCGGCAAAACGTTGACAATGATGCCCTTGGCCAAAAAGGGCGTATGCGTTTTTTCCTGAATATATTCAGGAAAAAACGCATACGCCCTTTTTGGCCAACCAAGCAACCTGGAAAGGCAAATCAGCGCTACAAAGAAGTCTCGCTTCCCATCGGTCAAAAGGGCCATGCTGAAAAAAGTGTCAAAACCAGAAATGCAGGACAGGCCATGGAGAAATGGGAGCCTTGCTACACTGATGGGCGGGATGTAAATTGCCAACAGCCACTCTGGAGAAGTGTACGGTGTGTCCTGAAACATCTAAAAAACACAGCTTAGAGAGCATAGGGCACTTCCACGCATGGGGGTATAAAGTGGGAAAATTAAAAATCAGCAAGACACAAGCACCCCAAAGTTTAGGGCTGCTCTGTTGACAAGGACCTCCACTTCATTCCACCTTAAATATCCCAGGAAAGCGAAAAATGGATAAAAAATTTGAGGTCCATATGTACAATGGATTATCACTCAGCCATGAAATCAATGTCATAAGGCTAGTAGCAGCATGATGAGTGGATTTAGGTCCGACGATTCTAAGTGACATAAGTCACACAGAAAAGGACACTTCTCATAAGGTGTCACTTATAGAGGGAATGTAAAAACCGTTACACTTGAACTGAATTACAAAACAGAACAGAGTCACACATGCAGAAAACACACTATGGCTGCTTAACGGGAAAGGTGAGGTGGGGTGATACATAAAACAAGAGTTTCAAATTAGCTCAGATACCGTTCCATAAACCCAATATGTAACAGACAAGACCTACTCCTTGCTCAGAGAACTGGACTCAACACGCCCGATTCACCGCACAAGAATATATCTGACTAGTAATAATCTTAAAACCTATGTATTGATATCTCTCTGTTAGTGTGTCAAGTGGGTGTAAAGCGGCATAAACACAGCCGTGAAAAGCAGCTAAACCCCATTATAAAAATAAATTACTTTTCAAAACCCATGAAACAAAGACAGTGAAAGAGAGAGAAATTCTTACACAATTCGTTCAGGGTCTGTGATGCAACCTGGATTGACCATATCTAGACCCACAGCTGGATGAGACATAAGGGTGGACACTCTTGGGGCTGAGAGGTTTGGTGAGGTTGGGTGAGCAAACGCAGACCCTTTAAAGTAATACTGCGTGCTACCCATCGCATGGGTCCCAAATCTCCAGGTTCAAGGGCATCTTCCTACATCGAAAACATGCATGAGAAACCCAGAAGATGGTACACCGTGTGATGGGGAAAGGTTTCTAAAACGCACCTCATTTCTCATCTCCTTGTGCTCGGGTTCGCCATTCCAGCCACTTTACTAGCAATCTCCCTACTTGGAGCATCAGCACCTTTAACCTCCTGTTCCGTACAGGTTGCTATTTGTCCTGAGGATGAACGGGAAGACGGGGAACCAATGAGAGACTAGCTCTTGGTGTTGGGACAGGCACAGGTCACTCTATTTTCCCATCAGGAAGAAGAATTAACCACAGGCTCAGCCTGCCCCCCGGAACCAGAACAGGGCCTGAAGCCATCCTGCGCTTTTGCGGCCAGCTCCCGAAAAAGCGAGTTGTAAAATGGAGCTTCAGGGCACTGCAATTCACAAACCTGCACAGTTATAAATGATAACTCTCGTCCACAAATATATTGAGGGAAGGCAAAGACGAGGAATTGAAATCAAGGCAGAATTGCAGGAAACAGATTTCAGGAGGTAGATTCGAATCGCCTTGAAAGCACATGAAAAGCGGCAAAACGTTGACAATGATGCCCTTGGCCAAAAAGGGCGTATGCGTTTTTTCCTGAATATATTCAGGAAAAAACGCATACGCCCTTTTTGGCCAACCAAGCAACCTGGAAAGGCAAATCAGCGCTACAAAGAAGTCTCGCTTCCCATCGGTCAAAAGGGCCATGCTGAAAAAAGTGTCAAAACCAGAAATGCAGGACAGGCCATGGAGAAATGGGAGCCTTGCTACACTGATGGGCGGGATGTAAATTGCCAACAGCCACTCTGGAGAAGTGTACGGTGTGTCCTGAAACATCTAAAAAACACAGCTTAGAGAGCATAGGGCACTTCCACGCATGGGGGTATAAAGTGGGAAAATTAAAAATCAGCAAGACACAAGCACCCCAAAGTTTAGGGCTGCTCTGTTGACAAGGACCTCCACTTCATTCCACCTTAAATATCCCAGGAAAGCGAAAAATGGATAAAAAATTTGAGGTCCATATGTACAATGGATTATCACTCAGCCATGAAATCAATGTCATAAGGCTAGTAGCAGCATGATGAGTGGATTTAGGTCCGACGATTCTAAGTGACATAAGTCACACAGAAAAGGACACTTCTCATAAGGTGTCACTTATAGAGGGAATGTAAAAACCGTTACACTTGAACTGAATTACAAAACAGAACAGAGTCACACATGCAGAAAACACACTATGGCTGCTTAACGGGAAAGGTGAGGTGGGGTGATACATAAAACAAGAGTTTCAAATTAGCTCAGATACCGTTCCATAAACCCAATATGTAACAGACAAGACCTACTCCTTGCTCAGAGAACTGGACTCAACACGCCCGATTCACCGCACAAGAATATATCTGACTAGTAATAATCTTAAAACCTATGTATTGATATCTCTCTGTTAGTGTGTCAAGTGGGTGTAAAGCGGCATAAACACAGCCGTGAAAAGCAGCTAAACCCCATTATAAAAATAAATTACTTTTCAAAACCCATGAAACAAAGACAGTGAAAGAGAGAGAAATTCTTACACAATTCGTTCAGGGTCTGTGATGCAACCTGGATTGACCATATCTAGACCCACAGCTGGATGAGACATAAGGGTGGACACTCTTGGGGCTGAGAGGTTTGGTGAGGTTGGGTGAGCAAACGCAGACCCTTTAAAGTAATACTGCGTGCTACCCATCGCATGGGTCCCAAATCTCCAGGTTCAAGGGCATCTTCCTACATCGAAAACATGCATGAGAAACCCAGAAGATGGTACACCGTGTGATGGGGAAAGGTTTCTAAAACGCACCTCATTTCTCATCTCCTTGTGCTCGGGTTCGCCATTCCAGCCACTTTACTAGCAATCTCCCTACTTGGAGCATCAGCACCTTTAACCTCCTGTTCCGTACAGGTTGCTATTTGTCCTGAGGATGAACGGGAAGACGGGGAACCAATGAGAGACTAGCTCTTGGTGTTGGGACAGGCACAGGTCACTCTATTTTCCCATCAGGAAGAAGAATTAACCACAGGCTCAGCCTGCCCCCCGGAACCAGAACAGGGCCTGAAGCCATCCTGCGCTTTTGCGGCCAGCTCCCGAAAAAGCGAGTTGTAAAATGGAGCTTCAGGGCACTGCAATTCACAAACCTGCACAGTTATAAATGATAACTCTCGTCCACAAATATATTGAGGGAAGGCAAAGACGAGGAATTGAAATCAAGGCAGAATTGCAGGAAACAGATTTCAGGAGGTAGATTCGAATCGCCTTGAAAGCACATGAAAAGCGGCAAAACGTTGACAATGATGCCCTTGGCCAAAAAGGGCGTATGCGTTTTTTCCTGAATATATTCAGGAAAAAACGCATACGCCCTTTTTGGCCAACCAAGCAACCTGGAAAGGCAAATCAGCGCTACAAAGAAGTCTCGCTTCCCATCGGTCAAAAGGGCCATGCTGAAAAAAGTGTCAAAACCAGAAATGCAGGACAGGCCATGGAGAAATGGGAGCCTTGCTACACTGATGGGCGGGATGTAAATTGCCAACAGCCACTCTGGAGAAGTGTACGGTGTGTCCTGAAACATCTAAAAAACACAGCTTAGAGAGCATAGGGCACTTCCACGCATGGGGGTATAAAGTGGGAAAATTAAAAATCAGCAAGACACAAGCACCCCAAAGTTTAGGGCTGCTCTGTTGACAAGGACCTCCACTTCATTCCACCTTAAATATCCCAGGAAAGCGAAAAATGGATAAAAAATTTGAGGTCCATATGTACAATGGATTATCACTCAGCCATGAAATCAATGTCATAAGGCTAGTAGCAGCATGATGAGTGGATTTAGGTCCGACGATTCTAAGTGACATAAGTCACACAGAAAAGGACACTTCTCATAAGGTGTCACTTATAGAGGGAATGTAAAAACCGTTACACTTGAACTGAATTACAAAACAGAACAGAGTCACACATGCAGAAAACACACTATGGCTGCTTAACGGGAAAGGTGAGGTGGGGTGATACATAAAACAAGAGTTTCAAATTAGCTCAGATACCGTTCCATAAACCCAATATGTAACAGACAAGACCTACTCCTTGCTCAGAGAACTGGACTCAACACGCCCGATTCACCGCACAAGAATATATCTGACTAGTAATAATCTTAAAACCTATGTATTGATATCTCTCTGTTAGTGTGTCAAGTGGGTGTAAAGCGGCATAAACACAGCCGTGAAAAGCAGCTAAACCCCATTATAAAAATAAATTACTTTTCAAAACCCATGAAACAAAGACAGTGAAAGAGAGAGAAATTCTTACACAATTCGTTCAGGGTCTGTGATGCAACCTGGATTGACCATATCTAGACCCACAGCTGGATGAGACATAAGGGTGGACACTCTTGGGGCTGAGAGGTTTGGTGAGGTTGGGTGAGCAAACGCAGACCCTTTAAAGTAATACTGCGTGCTACCCATCGCATGGGTCCCAAATCTCCAGGTTCAAGGGCATCTTCCTACATCGAAAACATGCATGAGAAACCCAGAAGATGGTACACCGTGTGATGGGGAAAGGTTTCTAAAACGCACCTCATTTCTCATCTCCTTGTGCTCGGGTTCGCCATTCCAGCCACTTTACTAGCAATCTCCCTACTTGGAGCATCAGCACCTTTAACCTCCTGTTCCGTACAGGTTGCTATTTGTCCTGAGGATGAACGGGAAGACGGGGAACCAATGAGAGACTAGCTCTTGGTGTTGGGACAGGCACAGGTCACTCTATTTTCCCATCAGGAAGAAGAATTAACCACAGGCTCAGCCTGCCCCCCGGAACCAGAACAGGGCCTGAAGCCATCCTGCGCTTTTGCGGCCAGCTCCCGAAAAAGCGAGTTGTAAAATGGAGCTTCAGGGCACTGCAATTCACAAACCTGCACAGTTATAAATGATAACTCTCGTCCACAAATATATTGAGGGAAGGCAAAGACGAGGAATTGAAATCAAGGCAGAATTGCAGGAAACAGATTTCAGGAGGTAGATTCGAATCGCCTTGAAAGCACATGAAAAGCGGCAAAACGTTGACAATGATGCCCTTGGCCAAAAAGGGCGTATGCGTTTTTTCCTGAATATATTCAGGAAAAAACGCATACGCCCTTTTTGGCCAACCAAGCAACCTGGAAAGGCAAATCAGCGCTACAAAGAAGTCTCGCTTCCCATCGGTCAAAAGGGCCATGCTGAAAAAAGTGTCAAAACCAGAAATGCAGGACAGGCCATGGAGAAATGGGAGCCTTGCTACACTGATGGGCGGGATGTAAATTGCCAACAGCCACTCTGGAGAAGTGTACGGTGTGTCCTGAAACATCTAAAAAACACAGCTTAGAGAGCATAGGGCACTTCCACGCATGGGGGTATAAAGTGGGAAAATTAAAAATCAGCAAGACACAAGCACCCCAAAGTTTAGGGCTGCTCTGTTGACAAGGACCTCCACTTCATTCCACCTTAAATATCCCAGGAAAGCGAAAAATGGATAAAAAATTTGAGGTCCATATGTACAATGGATTATCACTCAGCCATGAAATCAATGTCATAAGGCTAGTAGCAGCATGATGAGTGGATTTAGGTCCGACGATTCTAAGTGACATAAGTCACACAGAAAAGGACACTTCTCATAAGGTGTCACTTATAGAGGGAATGTAAAAACCGTTACACTTGAACTGAATTACAAAACAGAACAGAGTCACACATGCAGAAAACACACTATGGCTGCTTAACGGGAAAGGTGAGGTGGGGTGATACATAAAACAAGAGTTTCAAATTAGCTCAGATACCGTTCCATAAACCCAATATGTAACAGACAAGACCTACTCCTTGCTCAGAGAACTGGACTCAACACGCCCGATTCACCGCACAAGAATATATCTGACTAGTAATAATCTTAAAACCTATGTATTGATATCTCTCTGTTAGTGTGTCAAGTGGGTGTAAAGCAGCATAAACACAGCCGTGAAAAACAGCTAAACCCCATTATAAAAATAAATTACTTTTCAAAACCCATGAAACAAAGACAGTGAAAGAGAAAGAAATTCTTACACAATTCGTTCAGGGTCTGTGATGCAACCTGGATTGACCATATCTAGACCCACAGCTGGATGAGACATAAGGGTGGACACTCTTGGGGCTGAGAGGTTTGGTGAGGTTGGGTGAGCAAACGCAGACCCTTTAAAGTAATACTGCGTGCTACCCATCGCATGGGTCCCAAATCTCCAGGTTCAAGGGCATCTTCCTACATCGAAAACATGCATGAGAAACCCAGAAGATGGTACACCGTGTGATGGGGAAAGGTTTCTAAAACGCACCTCATTTCTCATCTCCTTGTGCTCGGGTTCGCCATTCCAGCCACTTTACTAGCAATCTCCCTACTTGGAGCATCAGCACCTTTAACCTCCTGTTCCGTACAGGTTGCTATTTGTCCTGAGGATGAACGGGAAGACGGGGAACCAATGAGAGACTAGCTCTTGGTGTTGGGACAGGCACAGGTCACTCTATTTTCCCATCAGGAAGAAGAATTAACCACAGGCTCAGCCTGCCCCCCGGAACCAGAACAGGGCCTGAAGCCATCCTGCGCTTTTGCGGCCAGCTCCCGAAAAAGCGAGTTGTAAAATGGAGCTTCAGGGCACTGCAATTCACAAACCTGCACAGTTATAAATGATAACTCTCGTCCACAAATATATTGAGGGAAGGCAAAGACGAGGAATTGAAATCAAGGCAGAATTGCAGGAAACAGATTTCAGGAGGTAGATTCGAATCGCCTTGAAAGCACATGAAAAGCGGCAAAACGTTGACAATGATGCCCTTGGCCAAAAAGGGCGTATGCGTTTTTTCCTGAATATATTCAGGAAAAAACGCATACGCCCTTTTTGGCCAACCAAGCAACCTGGAAAGGCAAATCAGCGCTACAAAGAAGTCTCGCTTCCCATCGGTCAAAAGGGCCATGCTGAAAAAAGTGTCAAAACCAGAAATGCAGGACAGGCCATGGAGAAATGGGAGCCTTGCTACACTGATGGGCGGGATGTAAATTGCCAACAGCCACTCTGGAGAAGTGTACGGTGTGTCCTGAAACATCTAAAAAACACAGCTTAGAGAGCATAGGGCACTTCCACGCATGGGGGTATAAAGTGGGAAAATTAAAAATCAGCAAGACACAAGCACCCCAAAGTTTAGGGCTGCTCTGTTGACAAGGACCTCCACTTCATTCCACCTTAAATATCCCAGGAAAGCGAAAAATGGATAAAAAATTTGAGGTCCATATGTACAATGGATTATCACTCAGCCATGAAATCAATGTCATAAGGCTAGTAGCAGCATGATGAGTGGATTTAGGTCCGACGATTCTAAGTGACATAAGTCACACAGAAAAGGACACTTCTCATAAGGTGTCACTTATAGAGGGAATGTAAAAACCGTTACACTTGAACTGAATTACAAAACAGAACAGAGTCACACATGCAGAAAACACACTATGGCTGCTTAACGGGAAAGGTGAGGTGGGGTGATACATAAAACAAGAGTTTCAAATTAGCTCAGATACCGTTCCATAAACCCAATATGTAACAGACAAGACCTACTCCTTGCTCAGAGAACTGGACTCAACACGCCCGATTCACCGCACAAGAATATATCTGACTAGTAATAATCTTAAAACCTATGTATTGATATCTCTCTGTTAGTGTGTCAAGTGGGTGTAAAGCAGCATAAACACAGCCGTGAAAAACAGCTAAACCCCATTATAAAAATAAATTACTTTTCAAAACCCATGAAACAAAGACAGTGAAAGAGAAAGAAATTCTTACACAATTCGTTCAGGGTCTGTGATGCAACCTGGATTGACCATATCTAGACCCACAGCTGGATGAGACATAAGGGTGGACACTCTTGGGGCTGAGAGGTTTGGTGAGGTTGGGTGAGCAAACGCAGACCCTTTAAAGTAATACTGCGTGCTACCCATCGCATGGGTCCCAAATCTCCAGGTTCAAGGGCATCTTCCTACATCGAAAACATGCATGAGAAACCCAGAAGATGGTACACCGTGTGATGGGGAAAGGTTTCTAAAACGCACCTCATTTCTCATCTCCTTGTGCTCGGGTTCGCCATTCCAGCCACTTTACTAGCAATCTCCCTACTTGGAGCATCAGCACCTTTAACCTCCTGTTCCGTACAGGTTGCTATTTGTCCTGAGGATGAACGGGAAGACGGGGAACCAATGAGAGACTAGCTCTTGGTGTTGGGACAGGCACAGGTCACTCTATTTTCCCATCAGGAAGAAGAATTAACCACAGGCTCAGCCTGCCCCCCGGAACCAGAACAGGGCCTGAAGCCATCCTGCGCTTTTGCGGCCAGCTCCCGAAAAAGCGAGTTGTAAAATGGAGCTTCAGGGCACTGCAATTCACAAACCTGCACAGTTATAAATGATAACTCTCGTCCACAAATATATTGAGGGAAGGCAAAGACGAGGAATTGAAATCAAGGCAGAATTGCAGGAAACAGATTTCAGGAGGTAGATTCGAATCGCCTTGAAAGCACATGAAAAGCGGCAAAACGTTGACAATGATGCCCTTGGCCAAAAAGGGCGTATGCGTTTTTTCCTGAATATATTCAGGAAAAAACGCATACGCCCTTTTTGGCCAACCAAGCAACCTGGAAAGGCAAATCAGCGCTACAAAGAAGTCTCGCTTCCCATCGGTCAAAAGGGCCATGCTGAAAAAAGTGTCAAAACCAGAAATGCAGGACAGGCCATGGAGAAATGGGAGCCTTGCTACACTGATGGGCGGGATGTAAATTGCCAACAGCCACTCTGGAGAAGTGTACGGTGTGTCCTGAAACATCTAAAAAACACAGCTTAGAGAGCATAGGGCACTTCCACGCATGGGGGTATAAAGTGGGAAAATTAAAAATCAGCAAGACACAAGCACCCCAAAGTTTAGGGCTGCTCTGTTGACAAGGACCTCCACTTCATTCCACCTTAAATATCCCAGGAAAGCGAAAAATGGATAAAAAATTTGAGGTCCATATGTACAATGGATTATCACTCAGCCATGAAATCAATGTCATAAGGCTAGTAGCAGCATGATGAGTGGATTTAGGTCCGACGATTCTAAGTGACATAAGTCACACAGAAAAGGACACTTCTCATAAGGTGTCACTTATAGAGGGAATGTAAAAACCGTTACACTTGAACTGAATTACAAAACAGAACAGAGTCACACATGCAGAAAACACACTATGGCTGCTTAACGGGAAAGGTGAGGTGGGGTGATACATAAAACAAGAGTTTCAAATTAGCTCAGATACCGTTCCATAAACCCAATATGTAACAGACAAGACCTACTCCTTGCTCAGAGAACTGGACTCAACACGCCCGATTCACCGCACAAGAATATATCTGACTAGTAATAATCTTAAAACCTATGTATTGATATCTCTCTGTTAGTGTGTCAAGTGGGTGTAAAGCGGCATAAACACAGCCGTGAAAAGCAGCTAAACCCCATTATAAAAATAAATTACTTTTCAAAACCCATGAAACAAAGACAGTGAAAGAGAGAGAAATTCTTACACAATTCGTTCAGGGTCTGTGATGCAACCTGGATTGACCATATCTAGACCCACAGCTGGATGAGACATAAGGGTGGACACTCTTGGGGCTGAGAGGTTTGGTGAGGTTGGGTGAGCAAACGCAGACCCTTTAAAGTAATACTGCGTGCTACCCATCGCATGGGTCCCAAATCTCCAGGTTCAAGGGCATCTTCCTACATCGAAAACATGCATGAGAAACCCAGAAGATGGTACACCGTGTGATGGGGAAAGGTTTCTAAAACGCACCTCATTTCTCATCTCCTTGTGCTCGGGTTCGCCATTCCAGCCACTTTACTAGCAATCTCCCTACTTGGAGCATCAGCACCTTTAACCTCCTGTTCCGTACAGGTTGCTATTTGTCCTGAGGATGAACGGGAAGACGGGGAACCAATGAGAGACTAGCTCTTGGTGTTGGGACAGGCACAGGTCACTCTATTTTCCCATCAGGAAGAAGAATTAACCACAGGCTCAGCCTGCCCCCCGGAACCAGAACAGGGCCTGAAGCCATCCTGCGCTTTTGCGGCCAGCTCCCGAAAAAGCGAGTTGTAAAATGGAGCTTCAGGGCACTGCAATTCACAAACCTGCACAGTTATAAATGATAACTCTCGTCCACAAATATATTGAGGGAAGGCAAAGACGAGGAATTGAAATCAAGGCAGAATTGCAGGAAACAGATTTCAGGAGGTAGATTCGAATCGCCTTGAAAGCACATGAAAAGCGGCAAAACGTTGACAATGATGCCCTTGGCCAAAAAGGGCGTATGCGTTTTTTCCTGAATATATTCAGGAAAAAACGCATACGCCCTTTTTGGCCAACCAAGCAACCTGGAAAGGCAAATCAGCGCTACAAAGAAGTCTCGCTTCCCATCGGTCAAAAGGGCCATGCTGAAAAAAGTGTCAAAACCAGAAATGCAGGACAGGCCATGGAGAAATGGGAGCCTTGCTACACTGATGGGCGGGATGTAAATTGCCAACAGCCACTCTGGAGAAGTGTACGGTGTGTCCTGAAACATCTAAAAAACACAGCTTAGAGAGCATAGGGCACTTCCACGCATGGGGGTATAAAGTGGGAAAATTAAAAATCAGCAAGACACAAGCACCCCAAAGTTTAGGGCTGCTCTGTTGACAAGGACCTCCACTTCATTCCACCTTAAATATCCCAGGAAAGCGAAAAATGGATAAAAAATTTGAGGTCCATATGTACAATGGATTATCACTCAGCCATGAAATCAATGTCATAAGGCTAGTAGCAGCATGATGAGTGGATTTAGGTCCGACGATTCTAAGTGACATAAGTCACACAGAAAAGGACACTTCTCATAAGGTGTCACTTATAGAGGGAATGTAAAAACCGTTACACTTGAACTGAATTACAAAACAGAACAGAGTCACACATGCAGAAAACACACTATGGCTGCTTAACGGGAAAGGTGAGGTGGGGTGATACATAAAACAAGAGTTTCAAATTAGCTCAGATACCGTTCCATAAACCCAATATGTAACAGACAAGACCTACTCCTTGCTCAGAGAACTGGACTCAACACGCCCGATTCACCGCACAAGAATATATCTGACTAGTAATAATCTTAAAACCTATGTATTGATATCTCTCTGTTAGTGTGTCAAGTGGGTGTAAAGCGGCATAAACACAGCCGTGAAAAGCAGCTAAACC
>NW_028124106.1:0-28057 GCF_965194825.1 Balaenoptera physalus | reverse complement strand
GCTGTGACAAAAAATAAAAATTAAGTTAAAAATACCAACAAGAAGTAATGAGACATAAACTTAAAGGGCTTTTTCCTCGCACATTCCATTCTAATTTACAACCTAGAACACCACTTCCAGTAAGGCTCTGTTGCCCTATTAACCAGATTTGGTAAAGGAGAAATGCTGCCGCCTTGTGGCCAATTCCCGCAAGAGCAGCTTTTAACCCACAGCTAATGGTCACTTGCCATTCAAAATGACTCAAGGCTGTAAAGGACACCTGCCCTCAAAATTGTGCTGAGGTAGGGAATGGATAAAGAAAATTCAAAACAGGCAGAATTTTGAAGAAGTTACTATGAAGAGGCAAGTTTTACTCACTCTCTTTTTAAAGAAAGGAAAATGGATAAAAGCTCAACCTCAGGAAGTATTAGACTCATGCAATCTAATCTACAAAAAGTTTTCAACTCACACCAGTCGACTGATCATTGGAAAAAAGTCTACAAACAATAAACGCAGAAGAGGTTTTAGAGAACTGTGTACCCTCTAGCTGCTGGTGAGATGTAAAAGGGTTAAACGCTAATAATGAGAACAGAAAGGAGCTGCGTTTAAAAGGAAAAATTGAGGTACCATTCAATCCAGCAGGCGCACCAATGGGCCTCTCACCTGAGAAGACCAGAATGAAGAAGACCCGGGCTGCAAAAGCTGCACTTCAGCCTTATTCACAATAGACAAGACAGTGAAGCAACCAAAATGTCCATCAACAGATGAAAGGATAAAGAAGAAGTGGTCCATGTACACAATGAATACTAGCCATGGAAAACAATGAAACACTGCTCTTTGAGGCACCATAGATGATCTTGGAGATAATCACAGAACATGAGGTAAGTCGGAAAGCAAAAGTCCTATATCCTATGATATCACTTATAGGCGTTATCTAATAACTGACACAAATGAACATATTTCCACAGAGAAAGTCAATCACAGACTTATTAAAAAAACTATGCTTATCTAAAAGGAAAGGTGGGGGGAATGGATAAATGAAGATTAGCGTTACCATGTGTATACAAATACATATTATATGCATATATCAAAGAGACCGACCATATAGCAAGGAAGGTTTACGGAACACTCTGTAATAATTTACATGGGAAGAGAATCTCTACATAAATAGGCATATAGGATATGTAGATGAACCAGAGTGTGTACACCTTGCACAAGCAACATTCTAACCATTACCCCAATTGAAAAAATTAAAACAACGAATTAGGAGTAATGAGCCATAAACTTATGGGTGGTTTTCCTGGCACATTCCATTCAAATTTACAACCTAGGCAAACGACTTCCAGAACGGCTCTGCTGCCCTAGTACCCAGATTGGGGAATGGAGAAATGCTGCATCCTTGTGGCCGTTTCCCACAACAGCAGCTTTAAAGCAACTTCAAAAGGTCACTAAATATTCACCAATTGCAGTTCTGTAAATGACACCTGCCCTCCAAAAAATACTGAGGTCGAAAATCGACCAGAAATTCTAGGGTGCAACCTTTCAAAAAGAATATTTGAAGAGGTATATAATACTAACACTTTTTTTCTTTTAACAGAAAAGAAAAAGGCGTGGAAAAATGATGAATTGTAGGAATTTTTACAGACATGTAAACCCAAATTACAAAAGCCTGTCAGCTCACACCAGTCAGAATGCCCATCAACAAAAATGCTGCAAACAATAAATGCTGACGTGATTGTGGAGAAATGCGTACCCTCGATTATAAGGGGGACGTGGTAAGAGCCACTAATGAAAGCACAATTGAGGTGCCTTGAAAAGGTAAACGTTGAGCTACCATACCAGTCAATCAATCATACCCACTGCTGGGTCTATCACCTGAGAAAATGAAAATCAATAATCACAGGCTGGAAAAAAAAAAAAATCACAGGCTGGCAATCCTGCACTCCAGCAATATTTACCATAGGCAACACTTGGAAGCAACGAAAATGTCCATCAACAGAGGAATGCAACAAGAAGAAGTGGTCCATGTACACAATGGAATATTAACCATGGAAAATATTGAAGCACTGCTCTTTGGGGCACCATACATGAGCCTGGAGATAATCAAAAAACATGAAGTAGGTCGGAAAGCAAAAGACCTATATCCTATATTATCACTTATGGCATTATCTAATAACTGACACAGATGAACATATTTCCAAAGAGAAAGACACTCACAGGCTTAGAAAACAAACTATGCTCATCGAAAAGGAAAGGAGGGGGGAAATTGAGAAATGAAGATAAGTGTTACTATACATATACAAATACATATTATATACATGTATCAAAAAGACCGAATATATAACAAGGGAGGTCGACAGAACACTAATACTTTACATGGGAAGAGCATCTGTACATTAATAGACATACATAATGTACAAATGAACCAGATTGTGTACACCTAGGACAAACAATATTCTAAACTTTACCCAGATTAAAAAAATTTTAAAAACCAAGAAGAAGTAATGAGACAAAAACATATGGGGATTTCTCCTGGCAAATTCCATTCTAATTTACAACCTAGGACAATGACTTCCAGAAAGGCTCTGCTGCCCTAGTTCCCAGATTGGGGAATGGAGAAATGCTACCTCCTTGTGGCCGTTTCCCAAAACAGCAGCTTTGAACCCACTGCAAAAGGTGACTAAATTTTCAC
This sequence comes from Balaenoptera physalus, assembly GCF_965194825.1. NCBI lineage: Eukaryota > Metazoa > Chordata > Mammalia > Artiodactyla > Balaenopteridae > Balaenoptera > Balaenoptera physalus. Next base: position 25,386 of record NW_028124106.1, on the reverse strand, counting down.
CAACTTGCAGTTCTGTAAATGGCACGTGCCCTCCAGAAAATTTCTGGGGTCAAAAATCGACCAAAAACTTCAGGAGAGGGCAACCTTCGAAGAAGAGAATTTCAAGAGCTATATTGTACTCACGGTTTTTTCTTTTAAGAGAAAACAAAAAGGCATAGGAATATGATGAATTTTAAAAATTTTAATGATTTGCATACCCATATTACAAAAACCTATCAGCTCACAGCGGTCAGAATGGCCATTAGGAATAATGCTGGAAAAAATAAACGGTGAAGGGAGTGCGGAGAAATGCGTACCCTCGGTTGTAAGGTGGGGCATGTAAAGAGCCACTAATGAAAACACAATGTAGGTGCTTTGAAAAGGGAAACATTGAGCTACCAGTCAATCAATCACAATCACTTCTTGGCCTATCACCTGAGAAAATGAGAATCAAAAAGTCACAGGCTGGCAAACCTGTACGCCAGCAAGATTTACCATAGCCAGCATTTGGAAGCAATGAAAATGTCCATCAACCGAGGAATGAACCAAGAAGAAGTGGTCCACGTACACAATGGAATATTACTCTAATAATAAATATAAATTAAATTTAAAACAAACAGAAGCAAGGAGACATCAACATTTGTGGGTTTATCCGCGCACATTGCACTCTAATTTATAACCGAAGAACACCACTGGCCGGTAGGTCTGTTTCCCTAGTACGAGCATGGGGAACGTAGAAAGGCTGCTGCTCTTTGGCCGATACCTGCAAAAGCAGGTTAAAAGCCTGAGCTAATGGTCACTTCATATGAACAAGTAGTGCAGGGCTGTAAATGAAACCTGCCCTCAAAATGCCTTGAGGGAGATAATGGCCAAAATATTTCAAATGGTGACACATACTTTAAGAAAACACTTTGAAGAAATAAGCTCTAATCACAGCTGGAAAAATAAAAAGGATATGTCTTAAAGCGCAATTTCAATGCATTATGAGACTCATGCAAATTCAACCACAAAGAGGTATCAGCTCACACCACTCAGAATAACCATCAGCAAAAACTGCAAAGAATAAATGCTGAAGGTGCTGGGAAGAAATACATACCCTCCACTTTAAGTGGGACGTAACCTGGAAAGAGCCACTAAGGTGAACAGAATAGAGGTGCCTTTAAAAGGTAAACATTGAGCTACCATATGATCCAGCAGACCTATTCCTGGACCTATAAACTAAGAAGACAGAATTGGAAGGACACAGGCACGCAAATCGGCATTGCATAGTGTTACAGTAACCAAGATATGGAAGTAACCAAAAAGTCCACCGACAGATGGGTGGACAAAGAACAACTTCTACCTGTACAGATGGAATATGATCTAGTGAAAAAATGAAACAATGCCATTTGCAGCACTATAGATGAGTCTAGAAGTAATCACGCAACTTGGAGTAAGTGAAAAAGCAAAAGACACATATCCTATCATATCACATATAGGGGTTACCTAAAAAATGATACAAACAAAGATATTTCCACAGAGAAACACTATCAAAGAATCAATAAAAAAACTTATGGTTCACCAAATAGTAAGGTGTGAGGATTGGATACATGACCATATTGAGGTTAACAGAGAGATACAAACACATGTGAAATATATAATCACCAAAGACCTACGCAATACCAAGAGAAGACTACTCAACATTGTGTCATAACCTACATGGGAAAAGGATCCGAAGAGGAATAGATATATGTATATGTGTGAAAGAACCACATCTTGCACACCTAGAACAAACAAAACATTGTAATCAAGTTTGCTGTGACAAAAAATAAAAATTAAGTTAAAAATACCAACAAGAAGTAATGAGACATAAACTTAAAGGGCTTTTTCCTCGCACATTCCATTCTAATTTACAACCTAGAACACCACTTCCAGTAAGGCTCTGTTGCCCTATTAACCAGATTTGGTAAAGGAGAAATGCTGCCGCCTTGTGGCCAATTCCCGCAAGAGCAGCTTTTAACCCACAGCTAATGGTCACTTGCCATTCAAAATGACTCAAGGCTGTAAAGGACACCTGCCCTCAAAATTGTGCTGAGGTAGGGAATGGATAAAGAAAATTCAAAACAGGCAGAATTTTGAAGAAGTTACTATGAAGAGGCAAGTTTTACTCACTCTCTTTTTAAAGAAAGGAAAATGGATAAAAGCTCAACCTCAGGAAGTATTAGACTCATGCAATCTAATCTACAAAAAGTTTTCAACTCACACCAGTCGACTGATCATTGGAAAAAAGTCTACAAACAATAAACGCAGAAGAGGTTTTAGAGAACTGTGTACCCTCTAGCTGCTGGTGAGATGTAAAAGGGTTAAACGCTAATAATGAGAACAGAAAGGAGCTGCGTTTAAAAGGAAAAATTGAGGTACCATTCAATCCAGCAGGCGCACCAATGGGCCTCTCAGCTGAGAAGACCAGAATGAAGAAGACCCGGGCTGCAAAAGCTGCACTTCAGCCTTATTCACAATAGACAAGACAGTGAAGCAACCAAAATGTCCATCAACAGATGAAAGGATAAAGAAGAAGTGGTCCATGTACACAATGAATACTAGCCATGGAAAACAATGAAACACTGCTCTTTGAGGCACCATAGATGATCTTGGAGATAATCACAGAACATGAGGTAAGTCGGAAAGCAAAAGTCCTATATCCTATGATATCACTTATAGGCGTTATCTAATAACTGACACAAATGAACATATTTCCACAGAGAAAGTCAATCACAGACTTATTAAAAAAACTATGCTTATCTAAAAGGAAAGGTGGGGGGAATGGATAAATGAAGATTAGCGTTACCATGTGTATACAAATACATATTATATGCATATATCAAAGAGACCGACCATATAGCAAGGAAGGTTTACGGAACACTCTGTAATAATTTACACGGGAAGAGAATCTCTACATAAATAGGCATATAGGATATGTAGATGAACCAGAGTGTGTACACCTTGCACAAGCAACATTCTAACCATTACCCCAATTGAAAAAATTAAAACAACGAACTAGGAGTAATGAGACATAAACTTATGGGGGGTTTTCCTGGCACATTCCATTCAAATTTACAACCTAGGCAAACGACTTCCAGAACGGCTCTGCTGCCCTAGTACCCAGATTTGGGAATGGAGAAATGCTGCATCCTTGTGGCCGTTTCCCACAACAGCAGCTTTAAAGCAACTTCAAAAGGTCACTAAATATTCACCAATTGCAGTTCTGTAAATGACACCTGCCCTCCAAAAAATACTGAGGTCGAAAATCGACCAAAAATTCTAGGGTGCAACCTTTCAAAAAGAATATTTGAAGAGGTATATAATACTAACACTTTTTTTCTTTTTACTTTTAACAGAAAAGAAAAAGGCGTGGAAAAATGATGAATTGTAGGAATTTTTACAGACATGTAAACCCAAATTACAAAAGCCTGTCAGCTCACACCAGTCAGAATGCCCATCAACAAAAATGCTGCAAACAATAAATGCTGACGTGATTGTGGAGAAATGCGTACCCTCGATTATAAGGGGGACGTGGTAAGAGCCACTAATGAAAGCACAATTGAGGTGCCTTGAAAAGGTAAACGTTGAGCTACCATACCAGTCAATCAATCATACCCACTGCTGGGTCTATCACCTGAGAAAATGAAAATCAATAATCACAGGCTGGAAAAAAAAAAAAATCACAGGCTGGCAATCCTGCACTCCAGCAATATTTACCATAGGCAACACTTGGAAGCAACGAAAATGTCCATCAACAGAGGAATGCAACAAGAAGAAGTGGTCCATGTACACAATGGAATATTAACCATGGAAAATATTGAAGCACTGCTCTTTGGGGCACCATACATGAGCCTGGAGATAATCAAAAAACATGAAGTAGGTCGGAAAGCAAAAGACCTATATCCTATATTATCACTTATGGCATTATCTAATAACTGACACAGATGAACATATTTCCAAAGAGAAAGACACTCACAGGCTTAGAAAACAAACTATGCTCATCGAAAAGGAAAGGAGGGGGGAAATTGAGAAATGAAGATAAGTGTTACTATACATATACAAATACATATTATATACATGTATCAAAAAGACCGAATATATAACAAGGGAGGTCGACAGAACACTAATACTTTACATGGGAAGAGCATCTGTACATTAATAGACATACATAATGTACAAATGAACCAGATTGTGTACACCTAGGACAAACAATATTCTAAACTTTACCCAGATTAAAAAAATTTTAAAAACCAAGAAGAAGTAATGAGACAAAAACATATGGGGATTTCTCCTGGCAAATTCCATTCTAATTTACAACCTAGGACAATGACTTCCAGAAAGGCTCTGCTGCCCTAGTTCCCAGATTGGGGAATGGAGAAATGCTACCTCCTTGTGGCCGTTTCCCAAAACAGCAGCTTTGAACCCACTGCAAAAGGTGACTAAATTTTCACCAACTTGCAGTTCTGTAAATGGCACGTGCCCTCCAGAAAATTTCTGGGGTCAAAAATCGACCAAAAACTTCAGGAGAGGGCAACCTTCGAAGAAGAGAATTTCAAGAGCTATATTGTACTCACGGTTTTTTCTTTTAAGAGAAAACAAAAAGGCATAGGAATATGATGAATTTTAAAAATTTTAATGATTTGCATACCCATATTACAAAAACCTATCAGCTCACAGCGGTCAGAATGGCCATTAGGAATAATGCTGGAAAAAATAAACGGTGAAGGGAGTGCGAAGAAATGCGTACCCTCGGTTGTAAGGTGGGGCATGTAAAGAGCCACTAATGAAAACACAATGTAGGTGCTTTGAAAAGGGAAACATTGAGCTACCAGTCAATCAATCACAATCACTTCTTGGCCTATCACCTGAGAAAATGAGAATCAAAAAGTCACAGGCTGGCAAACCTGTACGCCAGCAAGATTTACCATAGCCAGCACTTGGAAGCAATGAAAATATCCATCAACCGAGGAATGAACCAAGAAGAAGTGGTCCACGTACACAATGGAATATTACTCTAATAATAAATATAAATTAAATTTAAAACAAACAGAAGCAAGGAGACATCAACATTTGTGGGTTTATCCGGGCACATTGCACTCTAATTTATAACCGAAGAACACCACTGGCCGGTAGGTCTGTTTCCCTAGTACGAGCATGGGGAACGTAGAAAGGCTGCTGCTCTTTGGCCGATACCTGCAAAAGCAGGTTAAAAGCCTGAGCTAATGGTCACTTCATATGAACAAGTAGTGCAGGGCTGTAAATGAAACCTGCCCTCAAAATGCCTTGAGGGAGATAATGGCCAAAATATTTCAAATGGTGACACATACTTTAAGAAAACACTTTGAAGAAATAAGCTCTAATCACAGCTGGAAAAATAAAAAGGATATGTCTTAAAGCGCAATTTCAATGCATTATGAGACTCATGCAAATTCAACCACAAAGAGGTATCAGCTCACAACACTCAGAATAACCATCAGCAAAAACTGCAAAGAATAAATGCTGAAGGTGCTGGGAAGAAATACATACCCTCCACTTTAAGTGGGACGTAACCTGGAAAGAGCCACTAAGGTGAACAGAATAGAGGTGCCTTTAAAAGGTAAACATTGAGCTACCATATGATCCAGCAGACCTATTCCTGGACCTATAAACTAAGAAGACAGAATTGGAAGGACACAGGCACGCAAATCGGCATTGCATAGTGTTACAGTAACCAAGATATGGAAGTAACCAAAAAGTCCACCGACAGATGGGTGGACAAAGAACAACTTCTACCTGTACAGATGGAATATGATCTAGTGAAAAAATGAAACAATGCCATTTGCAGCACTATAGATGAGTCTAGAAGTAATCACGCAACTTGGAGTAAGTGAAAAAGCAAAAGACACATATCCTATCATATCACATATAGGGGTTACCTAAAAAATGATACAAACAAAGATATTTCCACAGAGAAACACTATCAAAGAATCAATAAAAAAACTTATGGTTCACCAAATAGTAAGGTGTGAGGATTGGATACATGACCATATTGAGGTTAACAGAGAGATACAAACACATGTGAAATATATAATCACCAAAGACCTACGCAATACCAAGAGAAGACTACTCAACATTGTGTCATAACCTACATGGGAAAAGGATCCGAAGAGGAATAGATATATGTATATGTGTGAAAGAACCACATCTTGCACACCTAGAACAAACAAAACATTGTAATCAAGTTTGCTGTGACAAAAAATAAAAATTAAGTTAAAAATACCAACAAGAAGTAATGAGACATAAACTTAAAGGGCTTTTTCCTCGCACATTCCATTCTAATTTACAACCTAGAACACCACTTCCAGTAAGGCTCTGTTGCCCTATTAACCAGATTTGGTAAAGGAGAAATGCTGCCGCCTTGTGGCCAATTCCCGCAAGAGCAGCTTTTAACCCACAGCTAATGGTCACTTGCCATTCAAAATGACTCAAGGCTGTAAAGGACACCTGCCCTCAAAATTGTGCTGAGGTAGGGAATGGATAAAGAAAATTCAAAACAGGCAGAATTTTGAAGAAGTTACTATGAAGAGGCAAGTTTTACTCACTCTCTTTTTAAAGAAAGGAAAATGGATAAAAGCTCAACCTCAGGAAGTATTAGACTCATGCAATCTAATCTACAAAAAGTTTTCAACTCACACCAGTCGACTGATCATTGGAAAAAAGTCTACAAACAATAAACGCAGAAGAGGTTTTAGAGAACTGTGTACCCTCTAGCTGCTGGTGAGATGTAAAAGGGTTAAACGCTAATAATGAGAACAGAAAGGAGCTGCGTTTAAAAGGAAAAATTGAGGTACCATTCAATCCAGCAGGCGCACCAATGGGCCTCTCACCTGAGAAGACCAGAATGAAGAAGACCCAGGCTGCAAAATCTGCACTTCAGCCTTATTCACAATAGACAAGACAGTGAAGCAACCAAAATGTCCATCAACAGATGAAAGGATAAAGAAGAAGTGGTCCATGTACACAATGAATACTAGCCATGGAAAACAATGAAACACTGCTCTTTGAGGCACCATAGATGATCTTGGAGATAATCACAGAACATGAGGTAAGTCGGAAAGCAAAAGTCCTATATCCTATGATATCACTTATAGGCGTTATCTAATAACTGACACAAATGAACATATTTCCACAGAGAAAGTCAATCACAGACTTATTAAAAAAACTATGCTTATCTAAAAGGAAAGGTGGGGGGAATGGATAAATGAAGATTAGCGTTACCATGTGTATACAAATACATATTATATGCATATATCAAAGAGACCGACCATATAGCAAGGAAGGTTTACGGAACACTCTGTAATAATTTACACGGGAAGAGAATCTCTACATAAATAGGCATATAGGATATGTAGATGAACCAGAGTGTGTACACCTTGCACAAGCAACATTCTAACCATTACCCCAATTGAAAAAATTAAAACAACGAACTAGGAGTAATGAGACATAAACTTATGGGGGGTTTTCCTGGCACATTCCATTCAAATTTACAACCTAGGCAAACGACTTCCAGAACGGCTCTGCTGCCCTAGTACCCAGATTGGGGAATGGAGAAATGCTGCATCCTTGTGGCCGTTTCCCACAACAGCAGCTTTAAAGCAACTTCAAAAGGTCACTAAATATTCACCAATTGCAGTTCTGTAAATGACACCTGCCCTCCAAAAAATACTGAGGTCGAAAATCGACCAAAAATTCTAGGGTGCAACCTTTCAAAAAGAATATTTGAAGAGGTATATAATACTAACACTTTTTTTCTTTTTACTTTTAACAGAAAAGAAAAAGGCGTGGAAAAATGATGAATTGTAGGAATTTTTACAGACATGTAAACCCAAATTACAAAAGCCTGTCAGCTCACACCAGTCAGAATGCCCATCAACAAAAATGCTGCAAACAATAAATGCTGACGTGATTGTGGAGAAATGCGTACCCTCGATTATAAGGGGGACGTGGTAAGAGCCACTAATGAAAGCACAATTGAGGTGCCTTGAAAAGGTAAACGTTGAGCTACCATACCAGTCAATCAATCATACCCACTGCTGGGTCTATCACCTGAGAAAATGAAAATCAATAATCACAGGCTGGAAAAAAAAAAAATCACAGGCTGGCAATCCTGCACTCCAGCAATATTTACCATAGGCAACACTTGGAAGCAATGAAAATGTCCATCAACAGAGGAATGCAACAAGAAGAAGTGGTCCATGTACACAATGGAATATTAACCATGGAAAATATTGAAGCACTGCTCTTTGGGGCACCATACATGAGCCTGGAGATAATCAAAAAACATGAAGTAGGTCGGAAAGCAAAAGACCTATATCCTATATTATCACTTATGGCATTATCTAATAACTGACACAGATGAACATATTTCCAAAGAGAAAGACACTCACAGGCTTAGAAAACAAACTATGCTCATCGAAAAGGAAAGGAGGGGGGAAATTGAGAAATGAAGATAAGTGTTACTATACATATACAAATACATATTATATACATGTATCAAAAAGACCGAATATATAACAAGGGAGGTCGACAGAACATTAATACTTTACATGGGAAGAGCATCTGTACATTAATAGACATACATAATGTACAAATGAACCAGATTGTGTACACCTAGGACAAACAATATTCTAAACTTTACCCAGATTAAAAAAATTTTAAAAACCAAGAAGAAGTAATGAGACAAAAACATATGGGGATTTCTCCTGGCAAATTCCATTCTAATTTACAACCTAGGACAATGACTTCCAGAAAGGCTCTGCTGCCCTAATTCCCAGATAGGGGAATGGAGAAATGCTACCTCCTTGTGGCCGTTTCCCAAAACAGCAGCTTTGAACCCACTGCAAAAGGTGACTAAATTTTCACCAACTTGCAGTTCTGTAAATGGCACGTGCCCTCCAGAAAATTTCTGGGGTCAAAAATCGACCAAAAACTTCAGGAGAGGGCAACCTTCGAAGAAGAGAATTTCAAGAGCTATATTGTACTCACGGTTTTTTCTTTTAAGAGAAAACAAAAAGGCATAGGAATATGATGAATTTTAAAAATTTTAATGATTTGCATACCCATATTACAAAAACCTATCAGCTCACAGCGGTCAGAATGGCCATTAGGAATAATGCTGGAAAAAATAAACGGTGAAGGGAGTGCGGAGAAATGCGTACCCTCGGTTGTAAGGTGGGGCATGTAAAGAGCCACTAATGAAAACACAATGTAGGTGCTTTGAAAAGGGAAACATTGAGCTACCAGTCAATCAATCACAATCACTTCTTGGCCTATCACCTGAGAAAATGAGAATCAAAAAGTCACAGGCTGGCAAACCTGTACGCCAGCAAGATTTACCATAGCCAGCACTTGGAAGCAATGAAAATATCCATCAACCGAGGAATGAACCAAGAAGAAGTGGTCCACGTACACAATGGAATATTACTCTAATAATAAATATAAATTAAATTTAAAACAAACAGAAGCAAGGAGACATCAACATTTGTGGGTTTATCCGGGCACATTGCACTCTAATTTATAACCGAAGAACACCACTGGCCGGTAGGTCTGTTTCCCTAGTACGAGCATGGGGAACGTAGAAAGGCTGCTGCTCTTTGGCCGATACCTGCAAAAGCAGGTTAAAAGCCTGAGCTAATGGTCACTTCATATGAACAAGTAGTGCAGGGCTGTAAATGAAACCTGCCCTCAAAATGCCTTGAGGGAGATAATGGCCAAAATATTTCAAATGGTGACACATACTTTAAGAAAACACTTTGAAGAAATAAGCTCTAATCACAGCTGGAAAAATAAAAAGGATATGTCTTAAAGCGCAATTTCAATGCATTATGAGACTCATGCAAATTCAACCACAAAGAGGTATCAGCTCACACCACTCAGAATAACCATCAGCAAAAACTGCAAAGAATAAATGCTGAAGGTGCTGGGAAGAAATACATACCCTCCACTTTAAGTGGGACGTAACCTGGAAAGAGCCACTAAGGTGAACAGAATAGAGGTGCCTTTAAAAGGTAAACATTGAGCTACCATATGATCCAGCAGACCTATTCCTGGACCTATAAACTAAGAAGACAGAATTGGAAGGACACAGGCACGCAAATCGGCATTGCATAGTGTTACAGTAACCAAGATATGGAAGTAACCAAAAAGTCCACCGACAGATGGGTGGACAAAGAACAACTTCTACCTGTACAGATGGAATATGATCTAGTGAAAAAATGAAACAATGCCATTTGCAGCACTATAGATGAGTCTAGAAGTAATCACGCAACTTGGAGTAAGTGAAAAAGCAAAAGACACATATCCTATCATATCACATATAGGGGTTACCTAAAAAATGATACAAACAAAGATATTTCCACAGAGAAACACTATCAAAGAATCAATAAAAAAACTTATGGTTCACCAAATAGTAAGGTGTGAGGATTGGATACATGACCATATTGAGGTTAACAGAGAGATACAAACACATGTGAAATATATAATCACCAAAGACCTACGCAATACCAAGAGAAGACTACTCAACATTGTGTCATAACCTACATGGGAAAAGGATCCGAAGAGGAATAGATATATGTATATGTGTGAAAGAACCACATCTTGCACACCTAGAACAAACAAAACATTGTAATCAAGTTTGCTGTGACAAAAAATAAAAATTAAGTTAAAAATACCAACAAGAAGTAATGAGACATAAACTTAAAGGGCTTTTTCCTCGCACATTCCATTCTAATTTACAACCTAGAACACCACTTCCAGTAAGGCTCTGTTGCCCTATTAACCAGATTTGGTAAAGGAGAAATGCTGCCGCCTTGTGGCCAATTCCCGCAAGAGCAGCTTTTAACCCACAGCTAATGGTCACTTGCCATTCAAAATGACTCAAGGCTGTAAAGGACACCTGCCCTCAAAATTGTGCTGAGGTAGGGAATGGATAAAGAAAATTCAAAACAGGCAGAATTTTGAAGAAGTTACTATGAAGAGGCAAGTTTTACTCACTCTCTTTTTAAAGAAAGGAAAATGGATAAAAGCTCAACCTCAGGAAGTATTAGACTCATGCAATCTAATCTACAAAAAGTTTTCAACTCACACCAGTCGACTGATCATTGGAAAAAAGTCTACAAACAATAAACGCAGAAGAGGTTTTAGAGAACTGTGTACCCTCTAGCTGCTGGTGAGATGTAAAAGGGTTAAACGCTAATAATGAGAACAGAAAGGAGCTGCGTTTAAAAGGAAAAATTGAGGTACCATTCAATCCAGCAGGCGCACCAATGGGCCTCTCAGCTGAGAAGACCAGAATGAAGAAGACCCGGGCTGCAAAAGCTGCACTTCAGCCTTATTCACAATAGACAAGACAGTGAAGCAACCAAAATGTCCATCAACAGATGAAAGGATAAAGAAGAAGTGGTCCATGTACACAATGAATACTAGCCATGGAAAACAATGAAACACTGCTCTTTGAGGCACCATAGATGATCTTGGAGATAATCACAGAACATGAGGTAAGTCGGAAAGCAAAAGTCCTATATCCTATGATATCACTTATAGGCGTTATCTAATAACTGACACAAATGAACATATTTCCACAGAGAAAGTCAATCACAGACTTATTAAAAAAACTATGCTTATCTAAAAGGAAAGGTGGGGGGAATGGATAAATGAAGATTAGCGTTACCATGTGTATACAAATACATATTATATGCATATATCAAAGAGACCGACCATATAGCAAGGAAGGTTTACGGAACACTCTGTAATAATTTACACGGGAAGAGAATCTCTACATAAATAGGCATATAGGATATGTAGATGAACCAGAGTGTGTACACCTTGCACAAGCAACATTCTAACCATTACCCCAATTGAAAAAATTAAAACAACGAACTAGGAGTAATGAGACATAAACTTATGGGGGGTTTTCCTGGCACATTCCATTCAAATTTACAACCTAGGCAAACGACTTCCAGAACGGCTCTGCTGCCCTAGTACCCAGATTGGGGAATGGAGAAATGCTGCATCCTTGTGGCCGTTTCCCACAACAGCAGCTTTAAAGCAACTTCAAAAGGTCACTAAATATTCACCAATTGCAGTTCTGTAAATGACACCTGCCCTCCAAAAAATACTGAGGTCGAAAATCGACCAGAAATTCTAGGGTGCAACCTTTCAAAAAGAATATTTGAAGAGGTATATAATACTAACACTTTTTTTCTTTTTACTTTTAACAGAAAAGAAAAAGGCGTGGAAAAATGATGAATTGTAGGAATTTTTACAGACATGTAAACCCAAATTACAAAAGCCTGTCAGCTCACACCAGTCAGAATGCCCATCAACAAAAATGCTGCAAACAATAAATGCTGACGTGATTGTGGAGAAATGCGTACCCTCGATTATAAGGGGGACGTGGTAAGAGCCACTAATGAAAGCACAATTGAGGTGCCTTGAAAAGGTAAACGTTGAGCTACCATACCAGTCAATCAATCATACCCACTGCTGGGTCTATCACCTGAGAAAATGAAAATCAATAATCACAGGCCGGAAAAAAAAAAATCACAGGCTGGCAATCCTGCACTCCAGCAATATTTACCATAGGCAACACTTGGAAGCAATGAAAATGTCCATCAACAGAGGAATGCAACAAGAAGAAGTGGTCCATGTACACAATGGAATATTAACCATGGAAAATATTGAAGCACTGCTCTTTGGGGCACCATACATGAGCCTGGAGATAATCAAAAAACATGAAGTAGGTCGGAAAGCAAAAGACCTATATCCTATATTATCACTTATGGCATTATCTAATAACTGACACAGATGAACATATTTCCAAAGAGAAAGACACTCACAGGCTTAGAAAACAAACTATGCTCATCGAAAAGGAAAGGAGGGGGGAAATTGAGAAATGAAGATAAGTGTTACTATACATATACAAATACATATTATATACATGTATCAAAAAGACCGAATATATAACAAGGGAGGTCGACAGAACACTAATACTTTACATGGGAAGAGCATCTGTACATTAATAGACATACATAATGTACAAATGAACCAGATTGTGTACACCTAGGACAAACAATATTCTAAACTTTACCCAGATTAAAAAAATTTTAAAAACCAAGAAGTAATGAGACAAAAATATATGGGGATTTCTCCTGGCAAATTCCATTCTAATTTACAACCTAGGACAATGACTTCCAGAAAGGCTCTGCTGCCCTAGTTCTCAGATTGGGGAATGGAGAAATGCTACCTCCTTGTGGCCGTTTCCCAAAACAGCAGCTTTGAACCCACTGCAAAAGGTGACTAAATTTTCACCAACTTGCAGTTCTGTAAATGGCACGTGCCCTCCAGAAAATTTCTGGGGTCAAAAATCGACCAAAAACTTCAGGAGAGGGCAACCTTCGAAGAAGAGAATTTCAAGAGCTATATTGTACTCACGGTTTTTTCTTTTAAGAGAAAACAAAAAGGCATAGGAATATGATGAATTTTAAAAATTTTAATGATTTGCATACCCATATTACAAAAACCTATCAGCTCACAGCGGTCAGAATGGCCATTAGGAATAATGCTGGAAAAAATAAACGGTGAAGGGAGTGCGGAGAAATGCGTACCATCGGTTTTAAGGTGGGGCATGTAAAGAGCCACTAATGAAAACACAATGTAGGTGCTTTGAAAAGGGAAACATTGAGCTACCAGTCAATCAATCACAATCACTTCTTGGCCTATCACCTGAGAAAATGAGAATCAAAAAGTCACAGGCTGGCAAACCTGTACGCCAGCAAGATTTACCATAGCCAGCATTTGGAAGCAATGAAAATGTCCATCAACCGAGGAATGAACCAAGAAGAAGTGGTCCACGTACACAATGGAATATTACTCTAATAATAAATATAAATTAAATTTAAAACAAACAGAAGCAAGGAGACATCAACATTTGTGGGTTTATCCGCGCACATTGCACTCTAATTTATAACCGAAGAACACCACTGGCCGGTAGGTCTGTTTCCCTAGTACGAGCATGGGGAACGTAGAAAGGCTGCTGCTCTTTGGCCGATACCTGCAAAAGCAGGTTAAAAGCCTGAGCTAATGGTCACTTCATATGAACAAGTAGTGCAGGGCTGTAAATGAAACCTGCCCTCAAAATGCCTTGAGGGAGATAATGGCCAAAATATTTCAAATGGTGACACATACTTTAAGAAAACACTTTGAAGAAATAAGCTCTAATCACAGCTGGAAAAATAAAAAGGATATGTCTTAAAGCGCAATTTCAATGCATTATGAGACTCATGCAAATTCAACCACAAAGAGGTATCAGCTCACACCACTCAGAATAACCATCAGCAAAAACTGCAAAGAATAAATGCTGAAGGTGCTGGGAAGAAATACATACCCTCCACTTTAAGTGGGACGTAACCTGGAAAGAGCCACTAAGGTGAACAGAATAGAGGTGCCTTTAAAAGGTAAACATTGAGCTACCATATGATCCAGCAGACCTATTCCTGGACCTATAAACTAAGAAGACAGAATTGGAAGGACACAGGCACGCAAATCGGCATTGCATAGTGTTACAGTAACCAAGATATGGAAGTAACCAAAAAGTCCACCGACAGATGGGTGGACAAAGAACAACTTCTACCTGTACAGATGGAATATGATCTAGTGAAAAAATGAAACAATGCCATTTGCAGCACTATAGATGAGTCTAGAAGTAATCACGCAACTTGGAGTAAGTGAAAAAGCAAAAGACACATATCCTATCATATCACATATAGGGGTTACCTAAAAAATGATACAAACAAAGATATTTCCACAGAGAAACACTATCAAAGAATCAATAAAAAAACTTATGGTTCACCAAATAGTAAGGTGTGAGGATTGGATACATGACCATATTGAGGTTAACAGAGAGATACAAACACATGTGAAATATATAATCACCAAAGACCTACGCAATACCAAGAGAAGACTACTCAACATTGTGTCATAACCTACATGGGAAAAGGATCCGAAGAGGAATAGATATATGTATATGTGTGAAAGAACCACATCTTGCACACCTAGAACAAACAAAACATTGTAATCAAGTTTGCTGTGACAAAAAATAAAAATTAAGTTAAAAATACCAACAAGAAGTAATGAGACATAAACTTAAAGGGCTTTTTCCTCGCACATTCCATTCTAATTTACAACCTAGAACACCACTTCCAGTAAGGCTCTGTTGCCCTATTAACCAGATTTGGTAAAGGAGAAATGCTGCCGCCTTGTGGCCAATTCCCGCAAGAGCAGCTTTTAACCCACAGCTAATGGTCACTTGCCATTCAAAATGACTCAAGGCTGTAAAGGACACCTGCCCTCAAAATTGTGCTGAGGTAGGGAATGGATAAAGAAAATTCAAAACAGGCAGAATTTTGAAGAAGTTACTATGAAGAGGCAAGTTTTACTCACTCTCTTTTTAAAGAAAGGAAAATGGATAAAAGCTCAACCTCAGGAAGTATTAGACTCATGCAATCTAATCTACAAAAAGTTTTCAACTCACACCAGTCGACTGATCATTGGAAAAAAGTCTACAAACAATAAACGCAGAAGAGGTTTTAGAGAACTGTCTACCCTCTAGCTGCTGGTGAGATGTAAAAGGGTTAAACGCTAATAATGAGAACAGAAAGGAGCTGCGTTTAAAAGGAAAAATTGAGGTACCATTCAATCCAGCAGGCGCACCAATGGGCCTCTCACCTGAGAAGACCAGAATGAAGAAGACCCGGGCTGCAAAAGCTGCACTTCAGCCTTATTCACAATAGACAAGACAGTGAAGCAACCAAAATGTCCATCAACAGATGAAAGGATAAAGAAGAAGTGGTCCATGTACACAATGAATACTAGCCATGGAAAACAATGAAACACTGCTCTTTGAGGCACCATAGATGATCTTGGAGATAATCACAGAACATGAGGTAAGTCGGAAAGCAAAAGTCCTATATCCTATGATATCACTTATAGGCGTTATCTAATAACTGACACAAATGAACATATTTCCACAGAGAAAGTCAATCACAGACTTATTAAAAAAACTATGCTTATCTAAAAGGAAAGGTGGGGGGAATGGATAAATGAAGATTAGCGTTACCATGTGTATACAAATACATATTATATGCATATATCAAAGAGACCGACCATATAGCAAGGAAGGTTTACGGAACACTCTGTAATAATTTACATGGGAAGAGAATCTCTACATAAATAGGCATATAGGATATGTAGATGAACCAGAGTGTGTACACCTTGCACAAGCAACATTCTAACCATTACCCCAATTGAAAAAATTAAAACAACGAATTAGGAGTAATGAGCCATAAACTTATGGGTGGTTTTCCTGGCACATTCCATTCAAATTTACAACCTAGGCAAACGACTTCCAGAACGGCTCTGCTGCCCTAGTACCCAGATTTGGGAATGGAGAAATGCTGCATCCTTGTGGCCGTTTCCCACAACAGCAGCTTTAAAGCAACTTCAAAAGGTCACTAAATATTCACCAATTGCAGTTCTGTAAATGACACCTGCCCTCCAAAAAATACTGAGGTCGAAAATCGACCAGAAATTCTAGGGTGCAACCTTTCAAAAAGAATATTTGAAGAGGTATATAATACTAACACTTTTTTTCTTTTAACAGAAAAGAAAAAGGCGTGGAAAAATGATGAATTGTAGGAATTTTTACAGACATGTAAACCCAAATTACAAAAGCCTGTCAGCTCACACCAGTCAGAATGCCCATCAACAAAAATGCTGCAAACAATAAATGCTGACGTGATTGTGGAGAAATGCGTACCCTCGATTATAAGGGGGACGTGGTAAGAGCCACTAATGAAAGCACAATTGAGGTGCCTTGAAAAGGTAAACGTTGAGCTACCATACCAGTCAATCAATCATACCCACTGCTGGGTCTATCACCTGAGAAAATGAAAATCAATAATCACAGGCTGGAAAAAAAAAAAATCACAGGCTGGCAATCCTGCACTCCAGCAATATTTACCATAGGCAACACTTGGAAGCAACGAAAATGTCCATCAACAGAGGAATGCAACAAGAAGAAGTGGTCCATGTACACAATGGAATATTAACCATGGAAAATATTGAAGCACTGCTCTTTGGGGCACCATACATGAGCCTGGAGATAATCAAAAAACATGAAGTAGGTCGGAAAGCAAAAGACCTATATCCTATATTATCACTTATGGCATTATCTAATAACTGACACAGATGAACATATTTCCAAAGAGAAAGACACTCACAGGCTTAGAAAACAAACTATGCTCATCGAAAAGGAAAGGAGGGGGGAAATTGAGAAATGAAGATAAGTGTTACTATACATATACAAATACATATTATATACATGTATCAAAAAGACCGAATATATAACAAGGGAGGTCGACAGAACACTAATACTTTACATGGGAAGAGCATCTGTACATTAATAGACATACATAATGTACAAATGAACCAGATTGTGTACACCTAGGACAAACAATATTCTAAACTTTACCCAGATTAAAAAAATTTTAAAAACCAAGAAGAAGTAATGAGACAAAAACATATGGGGATTTCTCCTGGCAAATTCCATTCTAATTTACAACCTAGGACAATGACTTCCAGAAAGGCTCTGCTGCCCTAGTTCCCAGATTGGGGAATGGAGAAATGCTACCTCCTTGTGGCCGTTTCCCAAAACAGCAGCTTTGAACCCACTGCAAAAGGTGACTAAATTTTCACCAACTTGCAGTTCTGTAAATGGCACGTGCCCTCCAGAAAATTTCTGGGGTCAAAAATCGACCAAAAACTTCAGGAGAGGGCAACCTTCGAAGAAGAGAATTTCAAGAGCTATATTGTACTCACGGTTTTTTCTTTTAAGAGAAAACAAAAAGGCATAGGAATATGATGAATTTTAAAAATTTTAATGATTTGCATACCCATATTACAAAAACCTATCAGCTCACAGCGGTCAGAATGGCCATTAGGAATAATGCTGGAAAAAATAAACGGTGAAGGGAGTGCGGAGAAATGCGTACCATCGGTTGTAAGGTGGGGCATGTAAAGAGCCACTAATGAAAACACAATGTAGGTGCTTTGAAAAGGGAAACATTGAGCTACCAGTCAATCAATCACAATCACTTCTTGGCCTATCACCTGAGAAAATGAGAATCAAAAAGTCACAGGCTGGCAAACCTGTACGCCAGCAAGATTTACCATAGCCAGCATTTGGAAGCAATGAAAATGTCCATCAACCGAGGAATGAACCAAGAAGAAGTGGTCCACGTACACAATGGAATATTACTCTAATAATAAATATAAATTAAATTTAAAACAAACAGAAGCAAGGAGACATCAACATTTGTGGGTTTATCCGCGCACATTGCACTCTAATTTATAACCGAAGAACACCACTGGCCGGTAGGTCTGTTTCCCTAGTACGAGCATGGGGAACATAGAAAGGCTGCTGCTCTTTGGCCGATACCTGCAAAAGCAGGTTAAAAGCCTGAGCTAATGGTCACTTCATATGAACAAGTAGTGCAGGGCTGTAAATGAAACCTGCCCTCAAAATGCCTTGAGGGAGATAATGGCCAAAATATTTCAAATGGTGACACATACTTTAAGAAAACACTTTGAAGAAATAAGCTCTAATCACAGCTGGAAAAATAAAAAGGATATGTCTTAAAGCGCAATTTCAATGCATTATGAGACTCATGCAAATTCAACCACAAAGAGGTATCAGCTCACACCACTCAGAATAACCATCAGCAAAAACTGCAAAGAATAAATGCTGAAGGTGCTGGGAAGAAATACATACCCTCCACTTTAAGTGGGACGTAACCTGGAAAGAGCCACTAAGGTGAACAGAATAGAGGTGCCTTTAAAAGGTAAACATTGAGCTACCATATGATCCAGCAGACCTATTCCTGGACCTATAAACTAAGAAGACAGAATTGGAAGGACACAGGCACGCAAATCGGCATTGCATAGTGTTACAGTAACCAAGATATGGAAGTAACCAAAAAGTCCACCGACAGATGGGTGGACAAAGAACAACTTCTACCTGTACAGATGGAATATGATCTAGTGAAAAAATGAAACAATGCCATTTGCAGCACTATAGATGAGTCTAGAAGTAATCACGCAACTTGGAGTAAGTGAAAAAGCAAAAGACACATATCCTATCATATCACATATAGGGGTTACCTAAAAAATGATACAAACAAAGATATTTCCACAGAGAAACACTATCAAAGAATCAATAAAAAAACTTATGGTTCACCAAATAGTAAGGTGTGAGGATTGGATACATGACCATATTGAGGTTAACAGAGAGATACAAACACATGTGAAATATATAATCACCAAAGACCTACGCAATACCAAGAGAAGACTACTCAACATTGTGTCATAACCTACATGGGAAAAGGATCCGAAGAGGAATAGATATATGTATATGTGTGAAAGAACCACATCTTGCACACCTAGAACAAACAAAACATTGTAATCAAGTTTGCTGTGACAAAAAATAAAAATTAAGTTAAAAATACCAACAAGAAGTAATGAGACATAAACTTAAAGGGCTTTTTCCTCGCACATTCCATTCTAATTTACAACCTAGAACACCACTTCCAGTAAGGCTCTGTTGCCCTATTAACCAGATTTGGTAAAGGAGAAATGCTGCCGCCTTGTGGCCAATTCCCGCAAGAGCAGCTTTTAACCCACAGCTAATGGTCACTTGCCATTCAAAATGACTCAAGGCTGTAAAGGACACCTGCCCTCAAAATTGTGCTGAGGTAGGGAATGGATAAAGAAAATTCAAAACAGGCAGAATTTTGAAGAAGTTACTATGAAGAGGCAAGTTTTACTCACTCTCTTTTTAAAGAAAGGAAAATGGATAAAAGCTCAACCTCAGGAAGTATTAGACTCATGCAATCTAATCTACAAAAAGTTTTCAACTCACACCAGTCGACTGATCATTGGAAAAAAGTCTACAAACAATAAACGCAGAAGAGGTTTTAGAGAACTGTGTACCCTCTAGCTGCTGGTGAGATGTAAAAGGGTTAAACGCTAATAATGAGAACAGAAAGGAGCTGCGTTTAAAAGGAAAAATTGAGGTACCATTCAATCCAGCAGGCGCACCAATGGGCCTCTCACCTGAGAAGACCAGAATGAAGAAGACCCGGGCTGCAAAATCTGCACTTCAGCCTTATTCACAATAGACAAGACAGTGAAGCAACCAAAATGTCCATCAACAGATGAAAGGATAAAGAAGAAGTGGTCCATGTACACAATGAATACTAGCCATGGAAAACAATGAAACACTGCTCTTTGAGGCACCATAGATGATCTTGGAGATAATCACAGAACATGAGGTAAGTCGGAAAGCAAAAGTCCTATATCCTATGATATCACTTATAGGCGTTATCTAATAACTGACACAAATGAACATATTTCCACAGAGAAAGTCAATCACAGACTTATTAAAAAAACTATGCTTATCTAAAAGGAAAGGTGGGGGGAATGGATAAATGAAGATTAGCGTTACCATGTGTATACAAATACATATTATATGCATATATCAAAGAGACCGACCATATAGCAAGGAAGGTTTACGGAACACTCTGTAATAATTTACACGGGAAGAGAATCT
This sequence comes from Balaenoptera physalus, assembly GCF_965194825.1. Classification (NCBI taxonomy): domain Eukaryota; kingdom Metazoa; phylum Chordata; class Mammalia; order Artiodactyla; family Balaenopteridae; genus Balaenoptera; species Balaenoptera physalus. Next base: position 4,685 of record NW_028124106.1, on the reverse strand, counting down.
CTACATAAATAGGCATATAGGATATGTAGATGAACCAGAGTGTGTACACCTTGCACAAGCAACATTCTAACCATTACCCCAATTGAAAAAATTAAAACAACGAACTAGGAGTAATGAGACATAAACTTATGGGGGGTTTTCCTGGCACATTCCATTCAAATTTACAACCTAGGCAAACGACTTCCAGAACGGCTCTGCTGCCCTAGTACCCAGATTTGGGAATGGAGAAATGCTGCATCCTTGTGGCCGTTTCCCACAACAGCAGCTTTAAAGCAACTTCAAAAGGTCACTAAATATTCACCAATTGCAGTTCTGTAAATGACACCTGCCCTCCAAAAAATACTGAGGTCGAAAATCGACCAAAAATTCTAGGGTGCAACCTTTCAAAAAGAATATTTGAAGAGGTATATAATACTAACACTTTTTTTCTTTTTACTTTTAACAGAAAAGAAAAAGGCGTGGAAAAATGATGAATTGTAGGAATTTTTACAGACATGTAAACCCAAATTACAAAAGCCTGTCAGCTCACACCAGTCAGAATGCCCATCAACAAAAATGCTGCAAACAATAAATGCTGACGTGATTGTGGAGAAATGCGTACCCTCGATTATAAGGGGGACGTGGTAAGAGCCACTAATGAAAGCACAATTGAGGTGCCTTGAAAAGGTAAACGTTGAGCTACCATACCAGTCAATCAATCATACCCACTGCTGGGTCTATCACCTGAGAAAATGAAAATCAATAATCACAGGCTGGAAAAAAAAAAAATCACAGGCTGGCAATCCTGCACTCCAGCAATATTTACCATAGGCAACACTTGGAAGCAATGAAAATGTCCATCAACAGAGGAATGCAACAAGAAGAAGTGGTCCATGTACACAATGGAATATTAACCATGGAAAATATTGAAGCACTGCTCTTTGGGGCACCATACATGAGCCTGGAGATAATCAAAAAACATGAAGTAGGTCGGAAAGCAAAAGACCTATATCCTATATTATCACTTATGGCATTATCTAATAACTGACACAGATGAACATATTTCCAAAGAGAAAGACACTCACAGGCTTAGAAAACAAACTATGCTCATCGAAAAGGAAAGGAGGGGGGAAATTGAGAAATGAAGATAAGTGTTACTATACATATACAAATACATATTATATACATGTATCAAAAAGACCGAATATATAACAAGGGAGGTCGACAGAACACTAATACTTTACATGGGAAGAGCATCTGTACATTAATAGACATACATAATGTACAAATGAACCAGATTGTGTACACCTAGGACAAACAATATTCTAAACTTTACCCAGATTAAAAAAATTTTAAAAACCAAGAAGAAGTAATGAGACAAAAACATATGGGGATTTCTCCTGGCAAATTCCACTCTAATTTACAACCTAGGACAATGACTTCCAGAAAGGCTCTGCTGCCCTAGTTCCCAGATTGGGGAATGGAGAAATGCTACCTCCTTGTGGCCGTTTCCCAAAACAGCAGCTTTGAACCCACTGCAAAAGGTGACTAAATTTTCACCAACTTGCAGTTCTGTAAATGGCACGTGCCCTCCAGAAAATTTCTGGGGTCAAAAATCGACCAAAAACTTCAGGAGAGGGCAACCTTCGAAGAAGAGAATTTCAAGAGCTATATTGTACTCACGGTTTTTTCTTTTAAGAGAAAACAAAAAGGCATAGGAATATGATGAATTTTAAAAATTTTAATGATTTGCATACCCATATTACAAAAACCTATCAGCTCACAGCGGTCAGAATGGCCATTAGGAATAATGCTGGAAAAAATAAACGGTGAAGGGAGTGCGGAGAAATGCGTACCCTCGGTTGTAAGGTGGGGCATGTAAAGAGCCACTAATGAAAACACAATGTAGGTGCTTTGAAAAGGGAAACATTGAGCTACCAGTCAATCAATCACAATCACTTCTTGGCCTATCACCTGAGAAAATGAGAATCAAAAAGTCACAGGCTGGCAAACCTGTACGCCAGCAAGATTTACCATAGCCAGCATTTGGAAGCAATGAAAATGTCCATCAACCGAGGAATGAACCAAGAAGAAGTGGTCCACGTACACAATGGAATATTACTCTAATAATAAATATAAATTAAATTTAAAACAAACAGAAGCAAGGAGACATCAACATTTGTGGGTTTATCCGCGCACATTGCACTCTAATTTATAACCGAAGAACACCACTGGCCGGTAGGTCTGTTTCCCTAGTACGAGCATGGGGAACGTAGAAAGGCTGCTGCTCTTTGGCCGATACCTGCAAAAGCAGGTTAAAAGCCTGAGCTAATGGTCACTTCATATGAACAAGTAGTGCAGGGCTGTAAATGAAACCTGCCCTCAAAATGCCTTGAGGGAGATAATGGCCAAAATATTTCAAATGGTGACACATACTTTAAGAAAACACTTTGAAGAAATAAGCTCTAATCACAGCTGGAAAAATAAAAAGGATATGTCTTAAAGCGCAATTTCAATGCATTATGAGACTCATGCAAATTCAACCACAAAGAGGTATCAGCTCACACCACTCAGAATAACCATCAGCAAAAACTGCAAAGAATAAATGCTGAAGGTGCTGGGAAGAAATACATACCCTCCACTTTAAGTGGGACGTAACCTGGAAAGAGCCACTAAGGTGAACAGAATAGAGGTGCCTTTAAAAGGTAAACATTGAGCTACCATATGATCCAGCAGACCTATTCCTGGACCTATAAACTAAGAAGACAGAATTGGAAGGACACAGGCACGCAAATCGGCATTGCATAGTGTTACAGTAACCAAGATATGGAAGTAACCAAAAAGTCCACCGACAGATGGGTGGACAAAGAACAACTTCTACCTGTACAGATGGAATATGATCTAGTGAAAAAATGAAACAATGCCATTTGCAGCACTATAGATGAGTCTAGAAGTAATCACGCAACTTGGAGTAAGTGAAAAAGCAAAAGACACATATCCTATCATATCACATATAGGGGTTACCTAAAAAATGATACAAACAAAGATATTTCCACAGAGAAACACTATCAAAGAATCAATAAAAAAACTTATGGTTCACCAAATAGTAAGGTGTGAGGATTGGATACATGACCATATTGAGGTTAACAGAGAGATACAAACACATGTGAAATATATAATCACCAAAGACCTACGCAATACCAAGAGAAGACTACTCAACATTGTGTCATAACCTACATGGGAAAAGGATCCGAAGAGGAATAGATATATGTATATGTGTGAAAGAACCACATCTTGCACACCTAGAACAAACAAAACATTGTAATCAAGTTTGCTGTGACAAAAAATAAAAATTAAGTTAAAAATACCAACAAGAAGTAATGAGACATAAACTTAAAGGGCTTTTTCCTCGCACATTCCATTCTAATTTACAACCTAGAACACCACTTCCAGTAAGGCTCTGTTGCCCTATTAACCAGATTTGGTAAAGGAGAAATGCTGCCGCCTTGTGGCCAATTCCCGCAAGAGCAGCTTTTAACCCACAGCTAATGGTCACTTGCCATTCAAAATGACTCAAGGCTGTAAAGGACACCTGCCCTCAAAATTGTGCTGAGGTAGGGAATGGATAAAGAAAATTCAAAACAGGCAGAATTTTGAAGAAGTTACTATGAAGAGGCAAGTTTTACTCACTCTCTTTTTAAAGAAAGGAAAATGGATAAAAGCTCAACCTCAGGAAGTATTAGACTCATGCAATCTAATCTACAAAAAGTTTTCAACTCACACCAGTCGACTGATCATTGGAAAAAAGTCTACAAACAATAAACGCAGAAGAGGTTTTAGAGAACTGTGTACCCTCTAGCTGCTGGTGAGATGTAAAAGGGTTAAACGCTAATAATGAGAACAGAAAGGAGCTGCGTTTAAAAGGAAAAATTGAGGTACCATTCAATCCAGCAGGCGCACCAATGGGCCTCTCAGCTGAGAAGACCAGAATGAAGAAGACCCGGGCTGCAAAAGCTGCACTTCAGCCTTATTCACAATAGACAAGACAGTGAAGCAACCAAAATGTCCATCAACAGATGAAAGGATAAAGAAGAAGTGGTCCATGTACACAATGAATACTAGCCATGGAAAACAATGAAACACTGCTCTTTGAGGCACCATAGATGATCTTGGAGATAATCACAGAACATGAGGTAAGTCGGAAAGCAAAAGTCCTATATCCTATGATATCACTTATAGGCGTTATCTAATAACTGACACAAATGAACATATTTCCACAGAGAAAGTCAATCACAGACTTATTAAAAAAACTATGCTTATCTAAAAGGAAAGGTGGGGGGAATGGATAAATGAAGATTAGCGTTACCATGTGTATACAAATACATATTATATGCATATATCAAAGAGACCGACCATATAGCAAGGAAGGTTTACGGAACACTCTGTAATAATTTACACGGGAAGAGAATCTCTACATAAATAGGCATATAGGATATGTAGATGAACCAGAGTGTGTACACCTTGCACAAGCAACATTCTAACCATTACCCCAATTGAAAAAATTAAAACAACGAACTAGGAGTAATGAGACATAAACTTATGGGGGGTTTTCCTGGCACATTCCATTCAAATTTACAACCTAGGCAAACGACTTCCAGAACGGCTCTGCTGCCCTAGTACCCAGATTGGGGAATGGAGAAATGCTG
>NW_028124107.1:0-28066 GCF_965194825.1 Balaenoptera physalus | reverse complement strand
ATCATCAATTTGGATATTATTGCCCCAATGCTAGCCTTAACCCTGGCTCTCACAACATGAATTCCTCTTCCCATATCTTATCCAATAATTAATATAAATGTAGGCGTATTATTTCGATTAGCCATATCACACCTAGCCATTTATTCCATCCTCAGATCTGGATGAACTTCACATTCAAAATACTCACTCACTGGAGCTCTAGGAACAATAGCACAGACAATCATCTCATGTGAAGTAATGTAGCAGTTATTCTATTCTCAGTCTTACTGGTAAATGGATCATTTACACTTTCAACAGTAATTATTACACAAGAACACCTATGACTAATTTTCTCCTGACCCCTACCCAGAATTTGATTATCTCCGCAGTAGCAGAAATCCAGTGAAGCCCCACTTGATTTAACAGAAGTAGAATAAAAACCTGTACATGTCTTCAATGTAGAAAATGTAGCAGGCACATTCACCCCGTCCTTCCTAGAGAATACGTCAATTTCCCTATAATAAACATTTCCACAGCAATCTATTTTTAGGAGCATTCGACAATCCCTAGGTGCCAGAATTATAGATTCTTTCGTCTTGTAAATACAGTTTTTTTTAAAAAAAATTTTTATAGTTTTACTACCTTTAAACAAAATGTACTCCATTGCTGTGGAATATTCCTTCATAGGAGCGTGCATGGTTCATTTCTGCATCCGTCTGTGATGGCCTTCAGGTTCTTTCAGGTTTGGCTCCTGTGGCTGCAAGTCCATGTCCGTGTGTCCTGGTGCAGGGCTGGTGGGTTTGTGTTCAACTGGGAGGAGCTCTGTGCGTCTCTGTGCACGGACTTCGCAATCTGAGGCCCGATTGCTTCAGAAGTGGTTGCATCCCCCCGTTGCGTACCAGGCTTTCCATTGCTCCACATCCTGCTGCTATTTGATACTATGTCTTTCATGTCTGCCATTCTGGTAGGTGTATGCACAGTATTTTTCTTATGGCTTTAATCCCTCTGTTGTTAGTGAAGTTGTGCATCTTGTGGTATTCATGGACTATTTACTGTTGTTTTTTAAAAAGTTTTAAAAATTGTGGTCTGGTACACATAACATAAAATGTATGATCTTAACCATTTTTAAGTGCACATTTCAGGGTCAGGAAGTAATTCACACTGTTGTGCAAACCTGACCACCATCATCCTCCAGAACTTTTTCATCTTGCAAAATTGAAACAGTCCCCATTAAACACTCACTCCCCATGGTCCCTCCCTCAGCCTCTGGCCCTCAACATCCTACTTTATGTCTCTATATTTCCGACTGCTCTAGGGGCCTTGTATGAGTGGATCAAGCACTGTTTGTTTTTTTGTGTCTAGCTTACATCACTGAGCATAATGCCCTCAAGGTTCATCCCTGCTGCATCCTGTGTCAGAATTGACTTCCTTTTTAGGCTGAATAGCATTCCCTTGTATTGATGGACCGTGTTTTTCTTCTCCATTCATCCATTAGTGGACACATGTAATATCTACATTCATTTCTCTTGTCATAATATTTGTCGAATAAAATCAGAAAGTCCTATGAATCAAAAGTCATTTGCCATTAACTTTTTTCTTAAACTTTTTGTTGTGGAAAACATCAAGGCTAAGAAAAGGGAAAAATACATGTCAGCTTCACTTGTGTTCAGGAATTAATGCTTTACGGATTCACTTTATTCCCTGTGTGTGTGCTATGCGTGTGCGTGTGCCTGTTTGCATACATATGCTGTGCATGTGCATAGGTATGTGCACTTGCACACATTAGTGTGTGCATGGGCATATGGGTGCATGTGTGTTCACATGCTAGTGTGTGAATATATTTGTGCTGTGCACGTGCATATGTTTGTGTGTGTGCTGTGCCTGCCTGTGCGCACACCTGTGTGTTTGCTGGAACCACTTGCAAGTTGGCTGCAGACTGAATTGTGCCCCAGATATATCCGCACGCAGCTGCTCTAACAATCCTGCGTAGCCACGTAAAGGTCACAGATCTCAGGGATTTGAATGGATGGAGCAGGATATCCTGACACAGAGTTTGTCTTCCAGTGACTGTCACTGTCTCAGTAACATCCTTCACACCTTCTTTAAGCCCCTTTCAGGGTCCAGTTTAGACTCCCATTACATTCAGTCACCTGTCCCAGATCCCCTAAAGCAACAATGTCACCGTTGGAGAGCCCGGCCAAGGCTGGGAGTGCCCCTCCTGTTGGCCTGGCCTCCAGGCCCTGCCCTTGGCTCCTGTTTCCTCATATCTCAGCCAGGCCCCGACTTGGATGGGGCCGCCACCTCTTTCCTCACAGGGTCCCATCGCCCAGTCAAGGGGGTTCATTCTCCCCAAACACAGCATCAGGAGTCAGGGGGTGACAGTCCCCACTGGGTCTCCTTCATGTGAGACCCTGTGCTGTTGAAAGAGCAGGCACCCTGCCCTCGGGGGTGGGGGACTGGGGGGCGACATGCGGCCCACGATGGGCAGGCGGGTCTCCGGGTGGGGCGAGCCAGTGTGCAAGGAGTTCCGCGGTGGGTTCTCCTCTCCAACGGCTTCTGTGCCCCTACCTCTCCCCGTGCCTCCCATCGAAGACAGCGCAGTGCCCGGGACGGGAACCATGGGAGCCGTCAGCCACCGCCCCCTCTACACACACACACACACACACACGCACACGCACACGCACACGCACACGCACACGCTGCAGGGAAGCAGGACCTGAGTGCAGGGCTCTCAGCGGCCCTGAGCGCCCCGCCCGGAATCGGCCATCCGAATGGACAGACCGGATCTCCCGGCCCGGACCATGCAGGACTCTCCTGACCTGGCTTCCAGTGTGGCCGCCTCCTTCTGGAAGCCTGGGAGGCTGGAATCAGGCCACTTCTTGTCTGTCCTGGCAGCAGACTGGGCTGCACTCTAAGAAGTTCGTGGCTCGCCCGTGGATCCTGACCATCAGGTGGCCAGAGAAATTGGGAACATTTCTGTTTTGCCTGTTGAAATGTTTAATGACAAAGATTTTGTTCAGTTTCCTGATGTGGGTGTCCAAAGATGAGAGACCCATGTGTGTGATCTGTACCTCCTATGACATCAGCCCTAAGCTAGTTTAAACATGATCAAGTTGTGTCTACATGGTAGATTTAGACCTCTGCATGTCCTGTCTACTGATTATGTTTAGAGCTGACCATGTGTTGTCTACAATAAGAAGATTTAGACCTGACCATGTTCTGTGTACGCTAGGACTATGGGGACCTGGGTAGAGACCCGGCCTGGCCTCAGTACTGGGAAGCTCCGTGCCTGCATCTGAATGTCAGTGCTTAGATGTCTGGGGTCTGGAGCTGAGGTGGGCTTGTCTACGTAACAGCCTCTCTTCTGAGTGTGGTGACCTGGTCCTCCCAAGGGTCAGTGCTATGGTCGGGGCCTTAGTCTTAATCCCTGCAAGGTTCACCTTCCCTGGGGCTCATGGAGAATCCTCAGGAGGACTACCTGGCAATAATTCCAATTTACCAGCACGTGCATGGTGCACAGGGAAGCAGGTTTAGCTGCTGAATTGATTGCAGGGCACGCAGATCGGGCAAAAGGCCGATGGGTGACAGCTGAGGCTGCTGCTGAGCTCTCCCTCCTGTCTACCGTCCCTACTCAGCACAGTCCAGAGCTGCCCCTCGGCTTTCAGCCCTGCTGTACTGTGAGTTTTCTCAACATGTAAGTGAGACGAGAAAGGACTGAGCATGCCAGCACCAGGGTCGTGTGTTCAACTCTAGTATGAAAGCTGTAAAAACAGTTAAAATCACACAGAACCAAAGTGAGAAGAGGAGGACCCCTCTGGGACAAGTGTGGGGAAAGGAGACCCACCTGACACTTTTTCCCATCCCAGGAGGTCCCAGGGACCCAGCTTGTTTCCACATTGGGGGAGCCCCCTGCAGAGCCATGGTGTCCTGACCAAGGGGACGTGTGACCCCAGGTGCAGGGTCTGGGGAGGTGAGGTCACCCTGGGACTGTGGACATGGGACCCAGGTGGAGGGGTCTGGGGAGGTGGGTCACCCTGGTGAGTGTGGATGTGTGGCCCCAGGTATAGGGTGCGGGGACTGTGTGGGTCTCACCATACCTGCATGGGTCAGGATCACATGTATGGGGAGACCGCATATGCGCTCTTTGCCTGCAGTGTGTCCTGTCCCCTTTGAGGTTTCCAACCTCTGCATTAAGGGTGTTGTCCTGATTAACCTGTGGTTCCTTTTCTTCTCTTCATCTTGTCACAATCATATGAGGTCAGGCATGTTTGAGTGGGTTGCTGCTCTGTGTTCCGGTGAGTGACAACACTTGGTGGTATCGTATTAATACTATAGCATATCATATGTCTAATCTATGGGGGTCACCACTGCCTGGGACCCCCTGGACAGTCAGGTGAGCACAGACTAGCACACCCTAAGATTGGTCTCCCACGTGCTCTGTGAGGGTACCGTGATGGCCCCTACGGTAGGGGACTGTGTCTGGGCCTCCGACATTTGTGATGAAGGGGAGTCGAAATGGAATCTCAATTAATAAGACATTATTTTTAGAATTTATTTTAAGTGAAATAAAACACACGTCACATACCCTTTACCATCATCACCATTTTAAGTGCACGTTTCTGAGGCATCAGATAGATTCACTTTCTCGTGGAGCCATCAACACCATCCCTAGAACTTTTCCTCTTGCAAAACCAAAATTCCACAACCATGAAAGTCTCATTCCCCATTCCCTCCCACTGCCCCTGGCACCGATATCCACTTCAGTCCCTGAGTTGTCGACTCCAGGGCACCCCCTGGAGTGGAATCCTGCAGTGTTTGCTGACGGGTCATTTTGGAAGAGCTGACTTTCAGTCTGAAGCTCTGCCTGTTTGCATCTGAAGAATCTGCATTTAAGGAGAGGGTGTATGAGGAAGGGGGTGTATGCGGGAAAAAGGTGTCCGGGGTGCAGGTGAGCCAGGACCTGACCAGCTGCCTTTTGGGTCCTCTGGTCCCATCTCTTGGTCTGTGCCTCATCTGCATCGTCACTGTCCCCGCTGCCACCGCTGGGGTGTTGTTGTCTGAGTGAGAGTCCCCTGGTGCCCTGCTCTCCTCCCCTCCTCCTGCTGCGTGGGGAGGGAAATGCTTGCTGTGTGGTCTCTACTCCTGAGGCATGAAGGACCCTGTAGCATGGACCTGCAGAGTGTGGGGTGTGGTCCCAAGAGCATGGGGCCCACATAGGACACGACATCGGGGCGTGACAACTGCTAGGGCTGCCTCATCACTGACAGGGAATTTTGCCCAGATCCTGCTCCAGAGGGCGTGGTGGGTGGCCTGAGACCTTAGAGGCCCCATTCCTATACTGGAGATTGGAGAGTGCATCCCCATGGCCTCCAGATTCACCCCATATCTCAGCCATGTCCCTCTGTCCTGTCTTTGAACTCAGGAAAACGAGCTCTCTTGTCCACAACATAGGCCTGGTCCTGTTGATATTAGGATTCTTCAAGTTAGGCGTCCTGGGATAGCAGCTCCTTTTAGGCCTGAGAAGGAACAACTCCGGAGTGTACAACAATTTCAGATGAAACTAATATTCAATGACTATCCCTAACTACTCGATCGTTGACTTCTATTAGTCATTATTCTCCTGGTTTTAGCTCTGATGTGGGGATTACAGAGGAGTCAACATTTAAATCTTCGTAATCTGTGTATTTGTAGCTTCAGTATGATTATACTGACCCATAGTTTTTTATGGTTTGGGAAGAGTTATTGATTTCATGTATCATGTAAAGGATTCACAATGATGATAGGGCAATTAAGATTACAATAATAGCTAGTAAATTGTTCACATTTTCTCTACCTGTGCATCTATTGTATGCATATGAGTTTAGATGTCAATATTAGTGAAATGACATAGAGGACTAGAGAACTTATTTTAAAAATCACTATTAATGTGTGATGAAGAAAATGTAAAAGTTCTTCCATAATCGGTGATGTTGTACCTTGAGAGCCTAGATGAAATTGATATGCCTTAGTGATATACAGGATTTTAGCCTATCATTTAACTTTGACAAAGCTACATCACTTTTTACTTTTATCTCATTTATTGAGGAAGACATAATTGTTATGGTGTTGGCTTGAAACTGGTTGAAAAGGACTTGAGTCCTTCGTAATTTTACATTTACATAGGTAGGATCTTGAAACATAGGATATGGTGGAGGACATCCGTGTAACCATTCTAGGTTAGGAGTAGCAATTTCCACTGCTAAGACTTCTTGTTTAGACACAAATGCTTTTCAAAGTATGAAGATTATTAGCATTACTGCTGCTACTGAAATGAATGAGCCTAAAGACAAAATATTTCATGTTGTGTGTGCCTCAGGGTACTCAGACTAACGTAGTGACATTCCTGAGAGGCCACGAAAGTGCTGCAGGAAGTCATATTTACTACTACAAATATACTTGTGAAGTGAATTTTTGCTCATGCTGAGTTAACTGTATAACCTGAGAATAGTGGGAATCAGTGTAGGAAGCCTCCTATAATAGTGAAGAGTACTCCCATGGACATTAGGTCATGGAAGTGTGCTACTACATAGTATGTATCCTGGAGGACAATGTCTGGGGATGAGTTGGCTAAGATGATTCCTGTCAAACCACCTACTGTAAAAAGAAAAACTAAAGCCTAAAACTCATAATATAGTGGGAGGTCATATAGTATTAGCTCCGTGAACAGTTGCTAACCAGGGACTTCCCTGGTGACGCAGTGGTTAAGAATTCGCCTGCCAATGCAGGGGACACGGGTTCGAGCCCTTGTCTGGGAAGATTCCACATGCCGCGGAGCAAAAAGCCCGTGTGCCACAACTACTGAGCCTGTCCTCTAGAGCCCGCAAGCCACAACTACTGAAGCCCACGCGCCTAGAGGCCGTGCTCTGCAACAAGAGAATCCACTGCAATGAAAGGCCCGTACACCGCAACGAAGAGTAGCTGCCGCTCACCGCAACCAGAGAAAGCCCATGCGCAGCAACCAAGACCCAACTCAGCCAAAAAAAAAAAAAAGAAGAAAAGAAAAAGAAAAATTAAATAAAGAGTTTCTAATCAGCTAGATACTTTTACTCCTGTAGGGATAGAAGTAATTACGGTAGCTGATGCAAAGTATGCTCCTGAGTCCACAGCTATCCCTATGGTAAACATATGATGGGCCCACAAGAGAACTCCGAAAAAACCAGTGGACATGACTCATACTATTCCCAGATAGCTGAAAGGCAATTTTTGTCCTAAATAGTATGTAATGATATGTGAGTTTATAACAAACCCTGTTAGGCCATGAATACAGACTTCAGGGTGAGCAAAGTATCAAAAGAGGTGTTGGTATAGGATTCGGTCTCCTCCTGCAGGGTCAAAGAAAGTAGTGTTAAGATTTCTATCTCTTAACAGCATGGCAATTCTGGCTGCTTGGACTGAGATTGGTAATTATAGTAATATGGCTATAGTTGGGGAAGATTAAACAAATAATGGGGTTTGGTATTGGGATATGACTGCTGGTTTTGTATTAAAGACTATAGTAATAAAAGTAATAATACCAAGAATTGAGGAGACACCTGCTAAATGTAAGGAGAAAACAGTTAGGCCGACAGAGGCTCCTGCATGGGCCAGATTGCAGGCTAGAGCTGAATACACGGTTCCACTGGTACCAGAACCAGCTTCTACTATTGGTGATATGAGTAAGAGTAAGAATGATGGGGGAAGTAGTCAAAAGTTTATATGATTTATGGGGGGAAATGCTACTTTAGGTGTCCGAGTTATTAGTGGCCCAAGTCAGTTTTCAAAGCCTGCAATCATAACGGGTACAGCTATAAAGAAAATTATTACAAGTGCAAGGACTGTTATGACTACCTTACAGATTTGGGCATCTCCAAGTAGCGGTCCAGGTCAGCATAGCTCAGCCTGGATTAATATAATTAAGGCGCTGCCTGCTACTCCAGCTCAAGCACCAAATAGTGAATATACAATGCCGATATCTTTGTGATTTGTTGAAAATAGTCAGCAGTGTATGAACAGAGGTAAAATGACTGAGTTAGCATTAGACTGTAAATCTAAAGACAGAGATTGAGCCCTCTTTCTGGCAAACCCTGTGGTGAATCAACAAATTGAACTGTAACTTCAGAGAAGCAGCTTCAATTCTGTCAGTGATTTTTCTGCCTTTTTTTTTTCTTTTTTTCTTTCTCAAATGAAGGAGAAGTAGACTGAAGCCAGTTGACTAGAGGATTTGCCTGTTAACTAAAGTTTCCTGGGGTTAAAACTCATCCATGTCGTAAAGATTTGGCTTCAATACAGTGTTTGCTTTACATTCAATTGATGTAGAATAAAGTCTTGCAATCCTTATTTTTAGGAATTAAGTAAATTTCACTTGTTTAGGGTTTTGAAAGCTCTTGGTCTGAACTAACCTAAATTCCTAGTCCAGCACCGATAGAATGGGTGTTGTGTGTAGTAATCGTGTGGATATTATGATTGGTAATGATAGGAAGGTTATTTCTTTGTATGTTCAAATTGTTTTGTGTTTGTGTTGTTTAATGAAGGGAATATAGTTAGTGATGTGGAGTATGTTAGCTGCAAGTAGAAATATATGCTGAGGACTGCTATGATGGCTATTAGTGTTGGTAGAATGATGTTGTCGTTTTTGTTATCTCTTGGATAATTATTCATTTGGGTAGAAACCCTGATAGTGATGGGCGATGTCCTAATGATACTATAATGGTGAGGAAAATGATTGTGATCGAAGGTGTTTTATCTCATGTGTGTGATAATGATACTCTTGTAGTACATGATCTGGGCATAAATAAGAAGGAGATAGTGTTGTTTTGATATAAATTACTATGTTTAGGATTGTTATAATCTGAATATACATTATAATAGCTGTTATTCATCCTATATGGGCAATTGATGAGGAGGGTGTAATATTTTCCAGGTGAGTATGGCGAAGTCTGCCTCAGCCTCCAGCTATGATTTATAATATCACTATGATTAATAGTATATTTAGGTTGATGGATGGTGACATGTGGTATAAAACTGATAGGGGTGCAATTTTGTCATGTTGATAGCATCAGGTCTGCTGTTCATGGGATGCCTCGTGTGACTTCAGGCACTCAGAAGTGAAATGGGGAAAGTCCTACTTTTGTGACAAGGGCGAATGTCATGAGGGTGGATGCTGCTGGATTAAAGATTCTTGTTATTCATTGTGCTCTTTGACCAGAGTATATTAGATTAATGATAATAGCCATTATAAGTAGTATTGATGTGGTGCACTGTTTTAGGAAATATTTGTTGGATGCTTCTGTAGCTTATGGGTTCATGTTTTTTTTATCAGAATGGGGATACCATTAACCAGTGTGAGCTTGCTATACAATTATATTTCCTGAGAAAATGGTCAGTAGAATGATGGTAAAAACAATGAGAGTTTATTAGCACAGGAAGGATATACAAAAATATTTTGGGGGTATGGGCCTGAAGCTTACTTAGAGAACTTTACTATATAGCATGTGGTATAATGCGGTAGGTAGCATGGAGAATGTAAAATTATTAGGAAGAATTCAATTCCAGGAATAAGAGCATTGAAACCTCTGTGATTTACTCTATCAAAGTAACTCTTTTGTCAGACATATTTCTTAAATTTGTGGTGGGTTGCCTGGTATGATGACAAGTAGTGAAAACTCTCATATACATAGGGTTAATGTTAGTCGTAAAAAAACTTTTCATAAGAGATGTATGCGTTGATCATATCAAAATTGTAGGTAGGAGGCTCAAATTCATAGAAAGGAGATTGTTAGATGTGTTTTAATGATGACTTGGGCTGTATATAATTCTGGCACCTAGGGATTGTCGAATGCTCCTAAAAATAGATTGCTGTGGAAATGTTTATTATAGGGAAATTGACATATTCTCTAGGAGGGACGGGGTGAATGGGCCTGCTACATTTTCTACATTGAAGACATATACAGGTTTTGATGCTACTTCCGTTAAATCAAGTGGGGCTTCATTGGATTTCTGCTACTGCGGAGATAATCAAATTCTGGGTAGGGGTCAGGAGAAAATTAGTCATAGGTGTTCTTGTGCAATAATTACTGTCGAAAGTGTAAATGATCCATTTACCAGTAAGACTGAGAATAGAATAACTGCTACATTACTTCATATGAGATGATTGTCTGTGCTATTGTTCCTAGAGCTCCAGTGAGTGAGTATTTTGAATGTGAAGTTCATCCAGATCTGAGGATGGAATAAATGGCTAGGTGTGATATGGCTAACAGAAATAATATGCCTACATTTATATTAATTAGTGGATAAGATATGGGAAGAGGAATTCATGTTGTGAGAGCCAGGGTTAAGGCTAGCATCGGGGTTAAGGCTAGCAAGAGAAGCCACCGCAATGAGAAGCCCGCGAACCGCAACAAAGAGTAGCCCCCGCTTGCCGCAACTAGAGAAAGCCTGCGCGTAGCAACGAAGACCCAACGCAGCCAAAAACAAATTAATTAATTAATTAGTTAACTATTTTAAACAAAAGTACTATATCCTTCTGTACAGCTTCTCTGGGAAGAACAGAGAGATGGCGTAGGAGAGTGAGAAAGACCAATATTTAGTGCACATCTCTCATGCAGGTGCTCTGCTGGCTCAGATAGATTGATCCCCACTTTACAAAGGAGGAAATAATCTCAGAGAGGTTTAGTAATTTTCCCAAAGCCAAACAGCTATGGAGTGGCAGAACCAAGATCTGAACCAAGTCTGTTACCTTCAAAGCCTAAGTCCTCATCACAACAAAACTCAATTAATATTTACATTCATCGAATTACATTGCAACCTGGGGAGTTCTTGGCACAATCCTGAATAAGAGTGAGAAAGAAAGAAATAGCATTGTTCCTACAGTCAACCCAAATTTTTGGAGCAGCTGCTATATGCCTGGCCCTTTTTGGGGTTCAGCAGTGATCAAGACAGGAAGAGTCCTGCTCTCATGAACCACGTAGTGGGGAGGAGAGACGGGTGCAACTTGGGTGAGGGATTTCACCTTGCTGGACCTCTGTTTTGTCATCTGGAAAATGGGATGGGTGTTCCTCATTTTCTGGGATTGTCCAGCCCTCACATTCTCTGATTCCATAAGAAGCATTTGTTTTCCTGTTTCTTTAAAACTCATTCAGGCCGTGAGCTGTGATGAATGTTGTTAGCTGCTCCCCAAATCACTCTATTCCCACCCTTTTCCTGTGATCAGGTCTTTCCCGAAACATGACTCACAGTCAGTCAAGTCACAGAACCTAAGGGGCACCCAGCAGAAAAATTCCAACCCTTGCTTCCCAGGAGCTCTGCGGTCTACCTGCCAGGTAAACTTAACTCACCTGGCACAAGGTGGCCATCCCTGGTTTCACATCAGCATGATCTCAGGCACAAACCTCCTTGTTTTTCCATTTTGTCTTTAAGTTACTTGTTGAAACAACTGCACAAATATGACACAGATATAAAGTCAGGCATCTTCTGCCCCCAGTGCCTACTAATAAATGATTTTCTGCCACTTTAATGATAAAGATAGAACATTTCAACATTCTGCTACCCTTATTATTTGTCATTTTTGTTGATATTTCTATTGACTACATCTTTCAATATTTTAACAATGGAACATTTATTTAGGGTGTTCCAGACCCAGCCTTTAGTGGTAAAGGTTTTGTTGTTATATTTCTATTATGTTTCCTTTAAAAATCATTATCCTATTTAAATGGATTAAGGCAATTCTATAGGCATTTATCTTATGATATTGATGAAATTGATACATAGAGGGCAGTAGTACAAGTTGATTGGACTTGAGAACCTCTATTAGCACAATTAAGTATAAATATTATCTATATGTAAACCAAAGTACAGGCCGAGTGAGATTCTCTGACTTTTTTCCACTGTCTGCCCCTCAAGCCTGTGAGAAATGGAATATTTCTTGCCCTATCAGTAAACAAAGGATGTCACCGTCTTCAGCACTTGCAGCCCTCCAATGTGAGCCGGCGGGCCCTGAGGCACTCAGGATATGCAAATACAGAATGCAGGCCCCGGAGAGCTGAGGTGCATATCAAAGGAAGGATTTCAGTGAGCCCAGGCAAAGAAAAGCGCCGCATTCCTCACCTTGGGAGAGCTGGTTTTCCTTAGTTAACAATCACCTTTTGATGGTCCCCATTACCTGCGCCAGTCCCCTGCCCTGTCCCCTCCCCCCGGTACTTTAGCTCAGGGAGGAAGGAGCGCAGAGGGACTCCGCTGAATACGGGGCCTGCGCGTCTCAGGAGGAGTTTTCAGCCGCTTTCCCCGCAGTCGGGAGGAGGGGCGCTGACGCTGCAGCCGGACCCTGCGCCTCCCTTGCCCTGTTTCCCCTCAGGACGCTCAGGCCGACCCCCTCCCCACGCCCACCAGGCCTCGCGAGCCAGGCCGAGGGCAGGGGCGAGAGGACGGACCGAAGTTCCCGGGGACCAGACGCTGGAGGCTGCTCTTTCTGCACAGCAGCGGCGGGTGGCAGCGAACCCCTGCCCCTCAGAAGCTGGTCTTGTGCTGCCGCCCGGGCACCGGACCAGGCGGAGGGTCGGCGCCCACTTACCCGGCCCGCCGTCCCCGCGACTGTCATGGCTTCGGCCGCCGGGGCACCTCCAGAGCCGGCAGCCTCAGTGAGGTCGCCCTCCCCTCGGGCTCCGGGGCAGTTCCGTGAAGGCGGAGGGAAGAGACCCCGCCCGAGCCGGGAGTTCCAGCTCTGAGGAAACGCGGGCTCTGTTCAGCGCGCAGTGGGTGGGACCGCTCTGCCCCGAGGCCTTCCGGGAGGGAGCGGGGCGGCGGGGGAGGGAGCCGCCAGGAGCGCAGGGCCCCGTCGGGGGTCCTGGAGGGGCGGCCCGGCCTGGGGGCCACGCCCACTCTGGCCGCAGCCCAGGCCTTTTTCCTGGAATCCTACACAAAAAATTAGAAAGATACACAGTCTATAGTAAATACTCACAAATGATTGTTGCTGCTGTGCTCACTATCCTAATAAAGGTGTAAAATCCACAAAACACTTTAAGTTCAAAATTAAATATGAATTTTTACCTTTCTAATTATGTCTCTGATATTCACAGTTGTGGTTAATGAATCAGAGACTGTGGCATCACTAGTTAAAAATCAGCTTGTTAAAAAAATACAACTCAGGCACACCGGACCTACTGAATCACAATCTGCACTTTTACAATCTCCCCAGTGTACTCGTGTACCCATGAATAGTTGAAAGGTACATTTCTACCTCAACAGGTCTTTTCTCCATGAGAAATACACACATTTTATCCAGTTTGATATAAATAAAACACTCAAAAATGCATATGCCTGTGTTGAAACCATCATTTTATCATTTCTTTTCCAGACAAGTATAGTCTCTATACTGGTTTTGTGGATCACATGCCATACTCTTTTCTTGTAGTTAGCAATAAGGTAGAGAAAGTTACTTTGTAAAAAAAAAAAAAATATATATATATATATATATATATTTATATATATATATATATATATATATATATATATATATATATATATATATATATTAGTGGATAATTGAAGACACTCTTCTAAATTAAAACCTTGTCTTAACTTGCTGTTTTCTTCTTGGGTCATATTATGAACTCTTCCCGTGGCCACATGGCATGTGTACGTTGAATTTCAGGGTCTGCTGACATCCCAGTATGTGGCCATAGATTTCTGTCAAGAGGAGTGAGAATGCCTGGAGCAAGATCAATGGGAATTGTACAGGGATGTGATGTTAGAGAAGTAGAGGAACCTGCTCTCCTTGGGTGAGGATACCTTCCTTCCAGAATTCCTTATCCAACCAGAGGGTTTGGAGTCCTTCATTTGTAGAATGTCTCATGGAATCTTCTGCTTCCTACAATAGGGTTTCAGATTGCAACGTTTCAGGAAAGATTGGGAGTTTGTGGGTATAATTTTTCTTATTCTTTTAAAATTGCAGCCTCCCTTTTAATATACTTTGTAACTGCTTGGGATGTGTCTATATGAACTGTGTACTATATGCTTCTGTTATAGTCCTTACAATATTTTATTGTCTTATTTTCTCTAACAATTTTCCATGGATTCTTTGGGCTTAAGGTATATTAAAAGGGAGACTGTGAATCTTGGACTTCCCTGGTGATGCAGTGATTAAGAATTCGCCTGCCAATGCAGGGGACCCGGTTCGATCCCCGGTCCGGGAAGATCTCACGTGCCACGGAACAACTAAGCCAGTGGGCCACAACTACTGAGTCTGCACGCCACAACTACTGAAGCCGGTGTGTCTTGAGCCCGTGCGCCATTTATCTTTTGGAGAATAAAACCACTTCTGAGTGATTAAAATTTAGGCCAGCTAGTCAAAATGCTTTATCACCTGTTCTTCTAAAACACTGGTCAATGGAACAAGTTTTACTAGGGATAACAGTGTAATTGTATTCTGGAGTTCATATGGGCAATATGGTTTATGACCTTGATGCTGGACCACGACATTTCAACGGTATAACTGCTATTAATTGTCTGTTTGTTCAACGATTAAAGTCTCACGTGATCTGAGTTCAGACTGGAGTCATCCTGGTTGGTTTCTGTCTATTGTAGATTTCTTCCAGTAAAAAAAGGAAAAGAGCAATACGGCTTACTTTACAAAACGTCTTCAAACTAAATGATGATATAATCTACATTCAATTCCTTTATACATACCCTACTGTAGAACACGGTTCGTTACGCTGGCAGTGCCCGGTAATTATGTAAAACTGAAACTTTTTCTGCACTGGTTCAAGTCCTCTTCCTAAGAATATGTTTATAATCCACATTCTTTCACAAATTACCCAATTTAATTCACCATAGCATTCCTCATATTAACTAAATGGAAAATCCTAGGCTATATACAAATCCAGAAAGGGCCAAAAATCATCAGCCCCCATGGATGTTTACAACCCATTGCTGAGGCATTCCAATTACTTATTAAAGAACCACTATGTCCATCAACGTCAACAATTTGGATATTATTGCCCCAATGCTAGCCTTAACCCTGGCTCTCACAACATGAATTCCTCTTCCCATATCTTATCCACTAATTAATATAAATGTAGGCGTATTATTTCGATTAGCCATATCACACCTAGCCATTTATTCCATCCTCAGATCTGGATGAACTTCACATTCAAAATACTCACTCACTGGAGCTCTAGGAACAATAGCACAGACAATCATCTCATGTGAAGTAATGTAGCAGTTATTCTATTCTCAGTCTTACTGGTAAATGGATCATTTACACTTTCAACAGTAATTATTACACAAGAACACCTATGACTAATTTTCTCCTGACCCCTACCCAGAATTTGATTATCTCCGCAGTAGCAGAAATCCAGTGAAGCCCCACTTGATTTAACAGAAGTAGAATAAAAACCTGTACATGTCTTCAATGTAGAAAATGTAGCAGGCACATTCACCCCGTCCTTCCTAGAGAATATGTCAATTTCCCTATAATAAACATTTCCACAGCAATCTATTTTTAGGAGCATTCGACAATCCCTAGGTGCCAGAATTATAGATTCTTTCGTCTTGTAAATACAGTTTTTTTTAAAAAATAATTTTTATAGTTTTACTACCTTTAAACAAAATGTACTCCATTGCTGTGGAATATTCCTTCATAGGAGCGTGCATGGTTCATTTCTGCATCCGTCTGTGATGGCCTTCAGGTTTTTTCAGGTTTGGCTCCTGTGGCTGCAAGTCCATGTCCGTGTGTCCTGGTGCAGGGCTGGTGGGTTTGTGTTCAACTGGGAGGAGCTCTGTGCGTCTCTGTGCACGGACTTCGCTATCTGAGGCCCGATTGCTTCAGAAGTGGTTGCATCCCCCCGTTGCGTACCAGGCTTTCCATTGCTCCACATCCTGCTGCTATTTGATACTATGTCTTTCATGTCTGCCATTCTGGTAGGTGTATGCACAGTATTTTTCTTATGGCTTTAATCCCTCTGTTGTTAGTGAAGTTGTGCATCTTGTGGTATTCATGGACTATTTCCTGTTGTTTTTTAAAAAGTTTTAAAAATTGTGGTCTGGTACACATAACATAAAATGTACGATCTTAACCATTTTTAAGTGCACATTTCAGGGTCAGGAAGTAATTCACACTGTTGTGCAAACCTGACCACCATCATCCTCCAGAACTTTTTCATCTTGCAAAATTGAAACAGTCCCCATTAAACACTCACTCCCCATGGTCCCTCCCTCAGCCTCTGGCCCTCAACATCCTACTTTATGTCTCTATATTTCCGACTGCTCTAGGGGCCTTGTATGAGTGGATCAAGCACTGTTTGTTTTTTTGTGTCTAGCTTACATCACTGAGCATAATGCCCTCAAGGTTCATCCCTGCTGCATCCTGTGTCAGAATTGACTTCCTTTTTAGGCTGAATAGCATTCCCTTGTATTGATGGACCGTGTTTTTCTTCTCCATTCATCCATTAGTGGACACATGTAATATCTACATTCATTTCTACTGTCATAATATTTGTGGAATAAAATCAGAAAGTCCTATGAATCAAAAGTCATTTGCCATTAACTTTTTTCTTAAACTTTTTGTTGTGGAAAACATCAAGGCTAAGAAAAGGGAAAAATACATGTCAGCTTCACTTGTGTTCAGGAATTAATGCTTTACGGATTCACTTTATTCCCTGTGTGTGTGCTATGCGTGTGCGTGTGCCTGTTTGCATACATATGCTGTGCATGTGCATAGGTATGTGCACTTGCACACATTAGTGTGTGCATGGGCATATGGGTGCATGTGTGTTCACATGCTAGTGTGTGAATATATTTGTGCTGTGCACGTGCATATGTTTGTGTGTGTGCTGTGCCTGCCTGTGCGCACACCTGTGTGTTTGCTGGAACCACTTGCAAGTTGGCTGCAGACTGAATTGTGCCCCAGATATATCCGCACGCAGCTGCTCTAACAATCCTGCGTAGCCACGTAAAGGTCACAGATCTCAGGGATTTGAATGGATGGAGCAGGATATCCTGACACAGAGTTTGTCTTCCAGTGACTGTCACTGTCTCAGTAACATCCTTCACACCTTCTTTAAGCCCCTTTCAGGGTCCAGTTTAGACTCCCATTACATTCAGTCACCTGTCCCAGATCCCCTAAAGCAACAATGTCACCGTTGGAGAGCCCGGCCAAGGCTGGGGGTGCCCCTCCTGTTGGCCTGGCCTCCAGGCCCTGCCCTTGGCTCCTGTTTCCTCATATCTCAGCCAGGCCCCGACTTGGATGGGGCCGCCACCTCTTTCCTCACAGGGTCCCATCGCCCAGTCAAGGGGGTTCATTCTCCCCAAACACAGCATCAGGAGTCAGGGGGTGACAGTCCCCACTGGGTCTCCTTCATGTGAGACCCTGTGCTGTTGAAAGAGCAGGCACCCTGCCCTCGGGGGTGGGGGACTGGGGGGCGACATGCGGCCCACGATGGGCAGGCGGGTCTCCGGGTGGGGCGAGCCAGTGTGCAAGGAGTTCCGCGGTGGGTTCTCCTCTCCAACGGCTTCTGTGCCCCTACCTCTCCCCGTGCCTCCCCTCGAAGACAGCGCAGTGCCCGGGACGGGAACCATGGGAGCCGTCAGCCACCGCCCCCTCTACACACACACACACACACACGCACACGCACACGCACACGCACACGCTGCAGGGAAGCAGGACCTGAGTGCAGGGCTCTCAGCGGCCCTGAGCGCCCCGCCCGGAATCGGCCATCCGAATGGACAGACCGGATCTCCCGGCCCGGACCATGCAGGACTCTCCTGACCTGGCTTCCAGTGTGGCCGCCTCCTTCTGGAAGCCTGGGAGGCTGGAATCAGGCCACTTCTTGTCTGTCCTGGCAGCAGACTGGGCTGCACTCTAAGAAGTTCGTGGCTCGCCCGTGGATCCTGACCATCAGGTGGCCAGAGAAATTGGGAACATTTCTGTTTTGCCTGTTGAAATGTTTAATGACAAAGATTTTGTTCAGTTTCCTGATGTGGGTGTCCAAAGATGAGAGACCCATGTGTGTGATCTGTACCTCCTATGACATCAGCCCTAAGCTAGTTTAAACATGATCAAGTTGTGTCTACATGGTAGATTTAGACCTCTGCATGTCCTGTCTACTGATTATGTTTAGAGCTGACCATGTGTTGTCTACAATAAGAAGATTTAGACCTGACCATGTTCTGTGTACGCTAGGACTATGGGGACCTGGGTAGAGACCCGGCCTGGCCTCAGTACTGGGAAGCTCCGTGCCTGCATCTGAGTGTCAGTGCTTAGATGTCTGGGGTCTGGAGCTGAGGTGGGCTTGTCTACGTAACAGCCTCTCTTCTGAGTGTGGTGACCTGGTCCTCCCAAGGGTCAGTGCTATGGTCGGGGCCTTAGTCTTAATCCCTGCAAGGTTCACCTTCCCTGGGGCTCATGGAGAATCCTCAGGAGGACTACCTGGCAATAATTCCAATTTACCAGCACGTGCATGGTGCATAGGGAAGCAGGTTTAGCTGCTGAATTGATTGCAGGGCACGCAGATCGGGCAAAAGGCCTATGGGTGACAGCTGAGGCTGCTGCTGAGCTCTCCCTCCTGTCTACCGTCCCTACTCAGCACAGTCCAGAGCTGCCCCTCGGCTTTCAGCCCTGCTGTACTGTGAGTTTTCTCAACATGTAAGTGAGACGAGAAAGGACTGAGCATGCCAGCACCAGGGTCGTGTGTTCAACTCTAGTATGAAAGCTGTAAAAACAGTTAAAATCACACAGAACCAAAGTGAGAAGAGGAGGACCCCTCTGGGACAAGTGTGGGGAAAGGAGACCCACCTGACACTTTTTCCCATCCCAGGAGGTCCCAGGGACCCAGCTTGTTTCCACATTGGGGGAGCCCCCTGCAGAGCCATGGTGTCCTGACCAAGGGGACGTGTGACCCCAGGTGCAGGGTCTGGGGAGGTGAGGTCACCCTGGGACAGTGGACATGGGACCCAGGTGGAGGGGTCTGGGGAGGTGGGTCACCCTGGTGAGTGTGGATGTGTGGCCCCAGGTATAGGGTGCGGGGACTGTGTGGGTCTCACCATACCTGCATGGGTCAGGATCACATGTATGGGGAGACCGCATATGCGCTCTTTGCCTGCAGTGTGTCCTGTCCCCTTTGAGATTTCCAACCTCTGCATTAAGGGTGTTGTCCTGATTAACCTGTGGTTCCTTTTCTTCTCTTCATCTTGTCACAATCATATGAGGTCAGGCATGTTTGAGTGGGTTGCTGCTCTGTGTTCCGGTGAGTGACAACACTTGGTGGTATCGTATTAATACTATAGCATATCATATGTCTAATCTATGGGGGTCACCACTGCCTGGGTCCCCCTGGACAGTCAGGTGAGCACAGACTAGCACACCCTAAGATTGGTCTCCCACGTGCTCTGTGAGGGTACCGTGATGGCCCCTACGGTAGGGGACTGTGTCTGGGCCTCCGACATTTGTGATGAAGGGGAGTCGAAATGGAATCTCAATTAATAAGACATTATTTTTAGAATTTATTTTAAGTGAAATAAAACACACGTCACATACCCTTTACCATCATCACCATTTTAAGTGCACGTTTCTGAGGCATCAGATAGATTCACTTTCTCGTGGAGCCATCAACACCATCCCTAGAACTTTTCCTCTTGCAAAACCAAAATTCCACAACCATGAAAGTCTCATTCCCCATTCCCTCCCACTGCCCCTGGCACCGATATCCACTTCAGTCCCTGAGTTGTCGACTCCAGGGCACCCCCTGGAGTGGAATCCTGCAGTGTTTGCTGACGGGTCATTTTGGAAGAGCTGACTTTCAGTCTGAAGCTCTGCCTGTTTGCATCTGAAGAATCTGCATTTAAGGAGAGGGTGTATGAGGAAGGGGGTGTATGCGGGAAAAAGGTGTCCGGGGTGCAGGTGAGCCAGGACCTGACCAGCTGCCTTTTGGGTCCTCTGGTCCCATCTCTTGGTCTGTGCCTCATCTGCATCGTCACTGTCCCCGCTGCCACCGCTGGGGTGTTGTTGTCTGAGTGAGAGTCCCCTGGTGCCCTGCTCTCCTCCCCTCCTCCTGCTGCGTGGGGAGGGAAATGCTTGCTGTGTGGTCTCTACTCCTGAGGCATGAAGGACCCTGTAGCATGGACCTGCAGAGTGTGGGGTGTGGTCCCAAGAGCATGGGGCCCACATAGGACACGACATCGGGGCGTGACAACTGCTAGGGCTGCCTCATCACTGACAGGGAATTTTGCCCAGATCCTGCTCCAGAGGGCGTGGTGGGTGGCCTGAGACCTTAGAGGCCCCATTCCTATACTGGAGATTGGAGAGTGCATCCCCATGGCCTCCAGATTCACCCCATATCTCAGCCATGTCCCTCTGTCCTGTCTTTGAACTCAGGAAAACGAGCTCTCTTGTCCACAACATAGGCCTGGTCCTGTTGATATTAGGATTCTTCAAGTTAGGCGTCCTGGGATAGCAGCTCCTTTTAGGCCTGAGAAGGAACAACTCCGGAGTGTACAACAATTTCAGATGAAACTAATATTCAATGACTATCCCTAACTACTCGATCGTTGACTTCTATTAGTCATTATTCTCCTGGTTTTAGCTCTGATGTGGGGATTACAGAGGAGTCAACATTTAAATCTTCGTAATCTGTGTATTTGTAGCTTCAGTATGATTATACTGACCCATAGTTTTTTATGGTTTGGGAAGAGTTATTGATTTCATGTATCATGTAAAGGATTCACAATGATGATAGGGCAATTAAGATTACAATAATAGCTAGTAAATTGTTCACATTTTCTCTACCTGTGCATCTATTGTATGCATATGAGTTTAGATGTCAATATTAGTGAAATGACATAGAGGACTAGAGAACTTATTTTAAAAATCACTATTAATGTGTGATGAAGAAAATGTAAAAGTTCTTCCATAATCGGTGATGTTGTACCTTGAGAGCCTAGATGAAATTGATATGCCTTAGTGATATACAGGATTTTAGCCTATCATTTAACTTTGACAAAGCTACATCACTTTTTACTTTTATCTCATTTATTGAGGAAGACATAATTGTTATGGTGTTGGCTTGAAACTGGTTGAAAAGGACTTGAGTCCTTCCTAATTTTACATTTACATAGGTAGGATCTTGAAACATAGGATATGGTGGAGGACATCCGTGTAACCATTCTAGGTTAGGAGTAGCAATTTCCACTGCTAAGACTTCTTGTTTAGACACAAATGCTTTTCAAAGTATGAAGATTATTAGCATTACTGCTGCTACTGAAATGAATGAGCCTAAAGACAAAATATTTCATGTTGTGTGTGCCTCAGGGTACTCAGACTAACGTAGTGACATCCTTGAGAGGCCACGAAAGTGCTGCAGGAAGTCATATTTACTACTACAAATATACTTGTGAAGTGAATTTTTGCTCATGCTGAGTTAACTGTATAACCTGAGAATAGTGGGAATCAGTGTAGGAAGCCTCCTATAATAGTGAAGAGTACTCCCATGGACATTAGGTCATGGAAGTGTGCTACTACATAGTATGTATCCTGGAGGACAATGTCTGGGGATGAGTTGGCTAAGATGATTCCTGTCAAACCACCTACTGTAAAAAGAAAAACTAAAGCCTAAAACTCATAATATAGTGGGAGGTCATATAGTATTAGCTCCGTGAACAGTTGCTAACCAGGGACTTCCCTGGTGACGCAGTGGTTAAGAATTCGCCTGCCAATGCAGGGGACACGGGTTCGAGCCCTTGTCTGGGAAGATTCCACATGCCGCGGAGCAAAAAGCCCGTGTGCCACAACTACTGAGCCTGTCCTCTAGAGCCCGCAAGCCACAACTACTGAAGCCCACGCGCCTAGAGGCCGTGCTCTGCAACAAGAGAATCCACTGCAATGAAAGGGCCGTACACCGCAACGAAGAGTAGCTGCCGCTCACCGCAACCAGAGAAAGCCCATGCGCAGCAACCAAGACCCAACTCAGCCAAAAAAAAAAAAAGAAGAAAAGAAAAAGAAAAATTAAATAAAGAGTTTCTAATCAGCTAGATACTTTTACTCCTGTAGGGATAGAAGTAATTACGGTAGCTGATGCAAAGTATGCTCCTGAGTCCACAGCTATCCCTATGGTAAACATATGATGGGCCCACAAGAGAACTCGGAAAAAACCAGTGGACATGACTCATACTATTCCCAGATAGCTGAAAGGCAATTTTTGTCCTAAATAGTATGTAATGATATGTGAGTTTATAACAAACCCTGTTAGGCCATGAATACAGACTTCAGGGTGAGCAAAGTATCAAAAGAGGTGTTGGTATAGGATTCGGTCTCCTCCTGCAGGGTCAAAGAAAGTAGTGTTAAGATTTCTATCTCTTAACAGCATGGCAATTCTGGCTGCTTGGACTGAGATTGGTAATTATAGTAATATGGCTATAGTTGGGGAAGATTAAACAAATAATGGGGTTTGGTATTGGGATATGACTGCTGGTTTTGTATTAAAGACTATAGTAATAAAAGTAATAATACCAAGAATTGAGGAGACACCTGCTAAATGTAAGGAGAAAACAGTTAGGCCGACAGAGGCTCCTGCATGGGCCAGATTGCAGGCTAGAGCTGAATACACGGTTCCACTGGTACCAGAACCAGCTTCTACTATTGGTGATATGAGTAAGAGTAAGAATGATGGGGGAAGTAGTCAAAAGTTTATATGATTTATTGGGGGAAATGCTACTCTTAGGTGTCCGAGTTATTAGTGGCCCAAGTCAGTTTTCAAAGCCTGCAATCATAACGGGTACAGCTATAAAGAAAATTATTACAAGTGCAGGGACTGTTATGACTACCTTACAGATTTGGGCATCTCCAAGTAGCGGTCCAGGTCAGCATAGCTCAGCCTGGATTAATATAATTAAGGCGCTGCCTGCTACTCCAGCTCAAGCACCAAATAGTGAATATACAATGCCGATATCTTTGTGATTTGTTGAAAATAGTCAGCAGTGTATGAACAGAGGTAAAATGACTGAGTTAGCATTAGACTGTAAATCTAAAGACAGAGATTGAGCCCTCTTTCTGGCAAACCCTGTGGTGAATCAACAAATTGAACTGTAACTTCAGAGAAGCAGCTTCAATTCTGTCAGTGATTTTCCTGCCTTTTTTTTTTCTTTTTTTCTTTCTCAAATGAAGGAGAAGTAGACTGAAGCCAGTTGACTAGAGGATTTGCCTGTTAACTAAAGTTTCCTGGGGTTAAAACTCATCCATGTCGTAAAGATTTGGCTTCAATACAGTGTTTGCTTTACATTCAATTGATGTAGAATAAAGTCTTGCAATCCTTATTTTTAGGAATTAAGTAAATTTCACTTGTTTAGGGTTTTGAAAGCTCTTGGTCTGAACTAACCTAAATTCCTAGTCCAGCACCGATAGAATGGGTGTTGTGTGTAGTAATCGTGTGGATATTATGATTGGTAATGATAGGAAGGTTATTTCTTTGTATGTTCAAATTGTTTTGTGTTTGTGTTGTTTAATGAAGGGAATATAGTTAGTGATGTGGAGTATGTTAGCTGCAAGTAGAAATATATGCTGAGGACTGCTATGATGGCTATTAGTGTTGGTAGAATGATGTTGTCGTTTTTGTTATCTCTTGGATAATTATTCATTTGGGTAGAAACCCTGATAGTGATGGGCGATGTCCTAATGATACTATAATGGTGAGGAAAATGATTGTGATCGAAGGTGTTTTATCTCATGTGTGTGATAATGATACTCTTGTAGTACATGATCTGGGCATAAATAAGAAGGAGATAGTGTTGTTTTGATATAAATTACTATGTTTAGGATTGTTATAATCTGAATATACATTATAATAGCTGTTATTCATCCTATATGGGCAATTGATGAGGAGGGTGTAATATTTTCCAGGTGAGTATGGCGAAGTCTGCCTCAGCCTCCAGCTATGATTTATAATATCACTATGATTAATAGTATATTTAGGTTGATGGATGGTGACATGTGGTATAAAACTGATAGGGGTGCAATTTTGTCATGTTGATAGCATCAGGTCTGCTGTTCATGGGATGCCTCGTGTGACTTCAGGCACTCAGAAGTGAAATGGGGAAAGTCCTACTTTTGTGACAAGGGCGAATGTCATGAGGGTGGATGCTGCTGGATTAAAGATTCTTGTTATTCATTGTGCTCTTTGACCAGAGTATATTAGATTAATGATAATAGCCATTATAAGTAGTATTGATGTGGTGCACTGTTTTAGGAAATATTTGTTGGATGCTTCTGTAGCTTATGGGTTCATGTTTTTTTTATCAGAATGGGGATACCATTAACCAGTGTGAGCTTGCTATACAATTATATTTCCTGAGAAAATGGTCAGTAGAATGATGGTAAAAACAATGAGAGTTTATTAGCACAGGAAGGATATACAAAAATATTTTGGGGGTATGGGCCTGAAGCTTACTTAGAGAACTTTACTATATAGCATGTGGTATAATGCGGTAGGTAGCATGGAGAATGTAAAATTATTAGGAAGAATTCAATTCCAGGAATAAGAGCATTGAAACCTCTGTGATTTACTCTATCAAAGTAACTCTTTTGTCAGACATATTTCTTAAATTTGTGGTGGGTTGCCTGGTATGATGACAAGTAGTGAAAACTCTCATATACATAGGGTTAATGTTAGTCGTAAAAAAACTTTTCATAAGAGATGTATGCGTTGATCATATCAAAATTGTAGGTAGGAGGCTCAAATTCATAGAAAGGAGATTGTTAGATGTGTTTTAATGATGACTTGGGCTGTATATAATTCTGGCACCTAGGGATTGTCGAATGCTCCTAAAAATAGATTGCTGTGGAAATGTTTATTATAGGGAAATTGACATATTCTCTAGGAGGGACGGGGTGAATGGGCCTGCTACATTTTCTACATTGAAGACATATACAGGTTTTGATGCTACTTCCGTTAAATCAAGTGGGGCTTCATTGGATTTCTGCTACTGCGGAGATAATCAAATTCTGGGTAGGGGTCAGGAGAAAATTAGTCATAGGTGTTCTTGTGCAATAATTACTGTCGAAAGTGTAAATGATCCATTTACCAGTAAGACTGAGAATAGAATAACTGCTACATTACTTCATATGAGATGATTGTCTGTGCTATTGTTCCTAGAGCTCCAGTGAGTGAGTATTTTGAATGTGAAGTTCATCCAGATCTGAGGATGGAATAAATGGCTAGGTGTGATATGGCTAACAGAAATAATATGCCTACATTTATATTAATTAGTGGATAAGATATGGGAAGAGGAATTCATGTTGTGAGAGCCAGGGTTAAGGCTAGCATCGGGGTTAAGGCTAGCAAGAGAAGCCACCGCAATGAGAAGCCCGCGAACCGCAACAAAGAGTAGCCCCCGCTTGCCGCAACTAGAGAAAGCCTGCGCGTAGCAACGAAGACCCAACGCAGCCAAAAACAAATTAATTAATTAATTAGTTAACTATTTTAAACAAAAGTACTATATCCTTCTGTACAGCTTCTCTGGGAAGAACAGAGAGATGGCGTAGGAGAGTGAGAAAGACCAATATTTAGTGCACATCTCTCATGCAGGTGCTCTGCTGGCTCAGATAGATTGATCCCCACTTTACAAAGGAGGAAATAATCTCAGAGAGGTTTAGTAATTTTCCCAAAGCCAAACAGCTATGGAGTGGCAGAACCAAGATCTGAACCAAGTCTGTTACCTTCAAAGCCTAAGTCCTCATCACAACAAAACTCAATTAATATTTACATTCATCGAATTACATTGCAACCTGGGGAGTTCTTGGCACAATCCTGAATAAGAGTGAGAAAGAAAGAAATAGCATTGTTCCTACAGTCAACCCAAATTTTTGGAGCAGCTGCTATATGCCTGGCCCTTTTTGGGGTTCAGCAGTGATCAAGACAGGAAGAGTCCTGCTCTCATGAACCACGTAGTGGGGAGGAGAGACGGGTGCAACTTGGGTGAGGGATTTCACCTTGCTGGACCTCTGTTTTGTCATCTGGAAAATGGGATGGGTGTTCCTCATTTTCTGGGATTGTCCAGCCCTCACATTCTCTGATTCCATAAGAAGCATTTGTTTTCCTGTTTCTTTAAAACTCATTCAGGCCGTGAGCTGTGATGAATGTTGTTAGCTGCTCCCCAAATCACTCTATTCCCACCCTTTTCCTGTGATCAGGTCTTTCCCGAAACATGACTCACAGTCAGTCAAGTCACAGAACCTAAGGGGCACCCAGCAGAAAAATTCCAACCCTTGCTTCCCAGGAGCTCTGCGGTCTACCTGCCAGGTAAACTTAACTCACCTGGCACAAGGTGGCCATCCCTGGTTTCACATCAGCATGATCTCAGGCACAAACCTCCTTGTTTTTCCATTTTGTCTTTAAGTTACTTGTTGAAACAACTGCACAAATATGACACAGATATAAAGTCAGGCATCTTCTGCCCCCAGTGCCTACTAATAAATGATTTTCTGCCACTTTAATGATAAAGATAGAACATTTCAACATTCTGCTACCCTTATTATTTGTCATTTTTGTTGATATTTCTATTGACTACATCTTTCAATATTTTAACAATGGAACATTTATTTAGGGTGTTCCAGACCCAGCCTTTAGTGGTAAAGGTTTTGTTGTTATATTTCTATTATGTTTCCTTTAAAAATCATTATCCTATTTAAATGGATTAAGGCAATTCTATAGGCATTTATCTTATGATATTGATGAAATTGATACATAGAGGGCAGTAGTACAAGTTGATTGGACTTGAGAACCTCTATTAGCACAATTAAGTATAAATATTATCTATATGTAAACCAAAGTACAGGCCGAGTGAGATTCTCTGACTTTTTTCCACTGTCTGCCCCTCAAGCCTGTGAGAAATGGAATATTTCTTGCCCTATCAGTAAACAAAGGATGTCACCGTCTTCAGCACTTGCAGCCCTCCAATGTGAGCCGGCGGGCCCTGAGGCACTCAGGATATGCAAATACAGAATGCAGGCCCCGGAGAGCTGAGGTGCATATCAAAGGAAGGATTTCAGTGAGCCCAGGCAAAGAAAAGCGCCGCATTCCTCACCTTGGGAGAGCTGGTTTTCCTTAGTTAACAATCACCTTTTGATGGTCCCCATTACCTGCGCCAGTCCCCTGCCCTGTCCCCTCCCCCCGGTACTTTAGCTCAGGGAGGAAGGAGCGCAGAGGGACTCCGCTGAATACGGGGCCTGCGCGTCTCAGGAGGAGTTTTCAGCCGCTTTCCCCGCAGTCGGGAGGAGGGGCGCTGACGCTGCAGCCGGACCCTGCGCCTCCCTTGCCCTGTTTCCCCTCAGGACGCTCAGGCCGACCCCCTCCCCACGCCCACCAGGCCTCGCGAGCCAGGCCGAGGGCAGGGGCGAGAGGACGGACCGAAGTTCCCGGGGACCAGACGCTGGAGGCTGCTCTTTCTGCACAGCAGCGGCGGGTGGCAGCGAACCCCTGCCCCTCAGAAGCTGGTCTTGTGCTGCCGCCCGGGCACCGGACCAGGCGGAGGGTCGGCGCCCACTTACCCGGCCCGCCGTCCCCGCGACTGTCATGGCTTCGGCCGCCGGGGCACCTCCAGAGCCGGCAGCCTCAGTGAGGTCGCCCTCCCCTCGGGCTCCGGGGCAGTTCCGTGAAGGCGGAGGGAAGAGACCCCGCCCGAGCCGGGAGTTCCAGCTCTGAGGAAACGCGGGCTCTGTTCAGCGCGCAGTGGGTGGGACCGCTCTGCCCCGAGGCCTTCCGGGAGGGAGCGGGGCGGCGGGGGAGGGAGCCGCCAGGAGCGCAGGGCCCCGTCGGGGGTCCTGGAGGGGCGGCCCGGCCTGGGGGCCACGCCCACTCTGGCCGCAGCCCAGGCCTTTTTCCTGGAATCCTACACAAAAAATTAGAAAGATACACAGTCTATAGTAAATACTCACAAATGATTGTTGCTGCTGTGCTCACTATCCTAATAAAGGTGTAAAATCCACAAAACACTTTAAGTTCAAAATTAAATATGAATTTTTACCTTTCTAATTATGTCTCTGATATTCACAGTTGTGGTTAATGAATCAGAGACTGTGGCATCACTAGTTAAA